>NC_136907.1:58559746-58636594 GCF_949606895.1 Notothenia rossii | reverse complement strand
TGTGTCATGAAGGAACCCCAGCAAAGGTAAAACCATAACATAATTTTATAGTATGTCACAGCACATAGTTTAAGAATATGATACTACCCATTGTACTGCTCCATCACCATGGGGAATGAGTGTGACAGGGCGGGAACGTGACCCTCTCATCACAGAAATATGTTCATTATTGTTACTCCATTGCTTCTGGTGGTGATGGGTAATCAAGGCTAATTGCAAGGCCATCGTCTCATCCCTCTGGCAAGCAGCACACGACACATGTGTCACTCCCGCTTTATAACCAGCACCACAGCCGTAATGCACAATATACCGAGATAAAAAAATTACAACCATAGACCATTTCATAGAAGATAATCTGCAGCGATTTCTCAGGGGAGCATGTGTTTCCATTTGAACCTTATTAGAACCGTGCCAATTGAATCTAGTCAGCCACAAGCTCCGGAATTTAAATTTCAGAGATTAGCATTTTGGGTGGTCAATAAAAGAAGCAACTCAAGGCCTTTTTGCAGGGTGGCTTAATCTGTATAAGATTCATCAGAGTTGCCCTTTGGGAGGGAATAGCCCCCACTTCCCTCGTTCATGTTTTCAAAAAGAGTCAGACATTCTTGGCCAAAGTGAAAGAGGAGGCATGATTGAAGGCTTATTTCCCCTTTTAACATCATCAGCAGGAACCTGCCTTCATTACAGGACTGCATTAGCAGCTTATAGTCAGTTCATTGATATGTGTTTAAGAAGTCCCCTCATCTGTAACAGATGTACTCCAGTCTCCTGGGTCTTAGTGGGTATACACACACACACACACACACACACACACACACACACACACACACACACACACACACACACACACACACACATACACACACACACACACACACACACACAAAGTATATCTCCCACTGCATCACAGATAGATTGAGAGCTATTTCTTAATGATCTCTTCCCCCTGGGATTCCTATAGAAAACCATTTAGTTATCAGCGCCACTCCTCAATAAAGCCAGAAGAGGTCTTGTACTTGCTTCAACAGGCCACAGCGGTAACACTTCATTTGGCTGAGGAGAAACCGCAGCAGTAGTAGCATACAAATGGCCCATCATGCATCTGTGCTGTATTTAACCTCTGCTGGAAGGACGGTGGTAGTTTTAACCTTTCAGCTCTCATATCTCACCGCTCTTAATTGGCAATATTTAAAATTAAAAACTGTCAGTCAAGTGTTTCCCTTGTCATCGAGAAGAAAAATAATAAGTACATGAGTTAGGCCATTATTAACATGTCAGTCATGACAGACACATGTAATTCCACCGCCCACTCTGGCCTAGCGATCCTCTCCAAGCTTGATTTACCACACTGCTACGTGCTCCCTTCCTTGTTTTCTTTCTGTCTCCCTGCTGCGCAGGTGCACCTAGTCTGCCCCTGGCTCCGCCTCTGCCCAGGTGTTCCCAATGCCACTCAGAGATATAAAGAGAAGCTGGAGGAGAAGGATGTCTCGCCTTTCCTCACGCCGGGAGACACTCTCCTTTAAAGACCCCTTTGATGTAGTGGGGGTTTAAGCTATATTGTGTGTGCTGTAGATGTGTTTATGTTTAGCCTGGAGGACCTGGTAGTCCAGTTTTCGCGGCTTTATTTAGTTTCCCATAGGGTTTATATTTGACTTTTGGTTAGGGGGGGAAGCTCTGGGTCCTATACGGCCCCTGGTGTGGCTGGCTCGGGTTCCCTCCTTCTTTTTGTTCCTTTTGGCCAGTCCTCCAGACCTTTCTTATTTCCTGTTTGACTTGTGTAAGAAAACAGCTCATTAATAATACATTTTGGTTACCAAGTAGTGGTTGTTTCGTGTATTGTTTCGTGTATTTTTCATGTAGCGGGTCTCAGCGCGAGCCACTACGCGAGCCACTACGCGAGCCACTACGGCGGCCGCATTTAATTTAATGGCCCTTGTGAATATGGAGCATTATCTTTCTGATCTTAACCTTGAGGAAAATCTGGAGTGAACCATTTAGCAGCAGCATTATTTTCTTCAAGCAAGGTTAGATTAACACTGAGGTCTTTTTGCCTCTTATTGAGAAACCCTAGTAACAACACACCCTAAAGGAGCCCCCAATTATTATGGGATGAGAAACATGCAGTGCTCGGAATGAGCACAAAGCTAAGAGTCAATGTATATTGCATCAGAGAGACCATGGCATAATGCAGATAGAAACTCTGATAGCAGCCTGTTCAGAGAAGATTTAGTCACCTAAAACTAGCGAAGGAGATATAAATCCTGAGGTGTTTTATAGACACTAGTGAATTATTCAACAACTGTAATTTTTCAGTTTTGTTTTCTTTAATTTATACGTTTTTAACCTAAATAAAATGTATTTAAAGCCTCTTGAACCAGCTAGAAAATGTATCAGGAAGCTGAAAAACGTTATTTTCTCTGATAATAAAGTAAAAGTGAAGGATCACAGTGGGGCATAAGTATTGTACTAAAGGATTTAAATGTTTCTTCCACCACTGCAAAATGCTTAGCATATATTTTACAAGTGTATACTTTATTTCGTCTTTAAAATGATTGATGTGTTACAAAATATATCAATTATATATTAATTTCTAATGCTTTTGTTTCTATTGCATAATAGAACATTAATGTGGTATTAGCCAGGAGGATGGTTAGTTACGGTTCCTGCGATAAGTGGTATAAGGCAGAGGCAGCACCGACGTGCTTATTATGAGAAGTACAAAACATCCTCGAGTCTAAAATGGCAGTTGTTCAATGGCTCCTTGTATGTATTTAGGTTGCTATAAAAGAGTCAAATGTACAGTAAGCGTAACAAACAGATTGTGTCACGTCATAGCTTGTTTTTTTTGTAAAAGATAGAATATCAGAAATCCGAAATCCTTTATTTGTCCTGGAACTGCAAACAGTACAACAGGTAGTGAAGATACATTTAGAAGAATAGACTAACATATTATAGATAAATAAAAATGAATAAGTATGCACACCTTATTAATACTTAATAAGTAAAAAACAAAATACAGGACCAAATAAAGTCAAGTTTGATGCTTTGGGAGAATTATCAGCATCCTGATTGGATTATAATGTACTTTACGCAGCTTATTTGCTAAGGAAACCTCAACTCTATAAGCAAATCTGACCCTGACAAACTATAATTTTCGTAAAGATAATGAAGGTTCATGAAAGTCGAATTAATATCTGCTGAAATCCCAGAGAAATGTTGCTGCTTTGAATAGTTTTGAACTTGACAGAGTTATTTAACAAAGTTGATTCCTTTATTGGTATCACATTTAGGAGTTTTTTTTTAGGCTGTTTCAGCTGCACAACTGTAAAGCAACTTGCTGCACACATTCTAAAGCTACAGTGAGACCAAACTCACTCGGATGGAATATAATTGTCTGATGTGGCAAAAAACAGGAGAGCTAACTACAATTGTTAATTATTCTGCATTTTATCAAACATTGTATTGTCATTAACCTCTGTCACTGTCTTTCCACTGACTGCAGCCCATAAGTCGAACAATGTTTAACAATTGTTCGATCCCTCCTACTTTTTATAACAGATTGGACATAGGAGAGCATTTAATCAAAATTAGATTAAACTGCGATGTAAAGCAAATGGGTCTTACCCTGGGAACTGACGCTTAATCTAGTCTACACATCACACTGAATGAACCAAGCCAAACAGGTTGGAAGTCAAATGCACAAGGGAAACCCAACTCATTGGTTATAAATAGCCTACGGTGCAGTCATATTTAAGACACTTAGTTTTTGTCGTTCCCATTAAGATCCACTCAAGTTTTGGTTTTCTAACAAAGCAGTGTTGCATGAAGGTTAAATTATAAATCAACCGCTGGGAGGAAAAAGGCATATTCTAAAACAACCTTGCCCGTCCATGCCATAACCTGTTTTAATTATTTCACCATTCACCAGACTGTCATTGCTCAGGATTTTCATATGGAACTTTTAATGTGATGGCACCCAAAGGACATACTGACACCCAAGATGTTCTTACAGGGGAAAGGCATGGTAAGTGCTATGTTTTTACTCATGCACCGTCTGCATTTTTTTAGGGCAGGAAACCATGCAGTTGTATTATGGACTTTGAAATGAGTTTCTGAACACAGCAGCCTCATACGGTTAGTCGTTTTATTCATCTACCCATGATGTATAAGTGCACTCTTTTGCCCTCTCTTTACAACTCTGATGAATGAGATTTAGATTGAGCAAAGTGGGATGATGGGTGGGTGAGGGGTAAAGGTTAAAAGACGAGATCAATAGCAATGCATCTGCTGACATATCTCTAAACAACTCCAACCACTATTCTATTCACGCACTATTCAAACGCATTCACAACGCACTCAAAGGTCAGCATTCATTGACTTTCTACTTGTATGTAGGTGATTGTATAGGCATGTGTTTGACAGTATGCATGTTTAATTGGTGCGGCCTTTCCTCTGAGAGTACCCTTACCACTTCTGAAACAATTAGTTTAATGGAGCGTTGCTCAAGTTTCTAGGTTACCAAAGTCAATACATTGATGTTATTCAGATATAAAATGTCAGTGCGGCCACTCACATGGCCATGGAAACTCTGCCACTTTAATGTCAGAGCCAGGTCCACTACTCTGGTTAAATAAAATACACTATTAGAGGTTGTGTGCTTTTCTTACTCTTTTTATTTTTGTTATTACTACATAAAAGGATGTGGAACAGCAATGTGATTTTGCTCCAAAATGCACACGGCAAATATTTCTTCATGTGAATGTTCAGCACTTTTCCTGTAAAGAGAGATTACCCCAAAGAAACCTGAGATACTGTCAGCAGAAGGCATCTGTGAAAACGCCTCTTATCTAACCTTTTCTTTTCAAGACTAGAAATATGAGTTTACTGCAATAATGAAACCACTGAATTCAAGTCACGTTTCAACAGCAACACCGGCCGAGTTTGGAAGTTCAAACCCTGATCTCAAACGCAAAAAAAGAGAGCGGAAAAATTGAAAGTTTGATTTTCCTTTAATCTTGCCATTCAAATGTGTGCTCTTATACCTACAAGCACTTTAGAAACTGACATGCAAGCAAGTATATTTATCCATTCAGAATGGCTGCCTCACTTCTGTGTTGTTTTCTATGAGGTGTGGGTTCACATGAGGTGTGTGTACACGCTATTGTTACAGGCTTATTCCTCCTTCCTTATTCCCCCTCAGGTTACGATGTGCATCCACTCAACCCTGCTGCAGATGTTTTCAAGGTCTGTTTGTACTTTACCCATCTGTCTTTCTGTCTCTTTCTTCAGCAACTGTCATTTGGCCTAACTCAGGGAAAAAGTAGGTGGGAAGTAAAGTAGATTTAAAACAAAAAACAAGTTCAACAACACCTTAATACTGATTCAATGGATAAGCAAATGTTATCCACTTTATTTATCACACAATTTGACATTGCTCCTCAGCTCCGGGAGCACGTTAGGGTCTATTAGCTTTTTATTTTGGTTGTATGGCCTGCATCGTTACTTTTATTTGGTTCACTCTCACAACTCTCGTCAACCTTGTTAACAGCAAATGCAAGCAACAAAAAAGCTCAGATAAACAGCACCAACAAGCAGACAGACAGTGTTATCAAGTGCAATTGCTTTCACAGGATTAGGTAGTAAGAAACCAAACCGAACTATGACTCTAAAAAAATGCAAGTTTCTAGTCTAAAACCTTTCAAAATAGATGAAAGGATGGAAAGCCATTTGACATATATGCTGACATTGCTGTCTTCTTATCTTGTAATGTGAAGTATAATTCAAATCAAAACAACATTGCATGTCAGACAGCTTCTTTATTGAAAGTGCTGGGCTATATCTGCAGCGTATAATCCACCAAACACCAAAGGGCAGATATTCTCAGGGCGGTTCAAGCCTTGATTGTTGTGGATAAGATTACATCTGCACTGTAAATGTCTCGGAAATGTTAGGGCCAAGTTATCAACTGCTTGTTGACTTCCATTTTATTTGTCTCTCACATGTTCTATGTCTTCTCCTTCTATAGTGCCCTCTTCTTCTTCCTTTTCTCTTCGTCAGCGTATAGTTTTAGACTTAACTATTTATATTTCACACAAGCATGTATATATTTATTTTAAGGATTATAATTAGTTGTTGTCTTTTGTTATATTTTCTTATTCTGTTTCTATTATTATCTTAGGTTTTAACCTCTACACATTTTTAAAGCAAAAGAACATTACTGGTCCACCCACATGTATGAAGAGCACATTTACACCACAAGAAATTTGTATCTCTTTATTACAGATTAGCCTTGATAATGAAGCCCATTTGTCAAACACATTACTGCTCTTTTGCTGATTATATTTCTGCAGGGACAAAGAGAAAAGCTCTGACTTGGAAATGTGTACATGTATTTAATGGTTCACATTAGCAAATTGCTTTAATTTATCCTTAGTCCATATTTAGCTTCGAGGAAGATAAAAAGCAAGGTTTTTATATTAGAGGCAACATTAAATCTATCACACTGTGTGCACTGTGTACATGTGCAGATTGATCTGGAATAAGTCTTCCTCACATCATATACATCGACATTGACAGTGACTGTGTGCTGTATATCTGAGCAATTGTTGGCATTTCAACAGCTAATCTAACTAATCCTTTGAAGTCAAACTGCGGGGTGGTTAGTAAGTAACACACATGGTATGACCGGTAAGGCCCAGGGTGACGTTGGTCCCCATTTAAGTCAGATGTGACACTAATATGTTCTTTCTACAATAATACATGTTGTTAAAGCAACACTGTGCCATGCTAACTGATGGTAAAAGGTATCTTGTGTCCACTTTCTACTTTTTTCGTTGACATATGTTCTGAACCTCACCCTCTGTGTGTCTTCAGAGGGTGAGAAAAACTCAATATGGCAACCTTGAGCTACATTTTTTATGAACTATGTTTCGCCACCATGAATGTCTAAGGACAATGTCATGGCAATACCTCCACAATTTGTAATCTGGATTTAAGCTTGACAATGTCAACCTTAGAGGCTAGCGTGTCTAAAATGTCTGCTGGTAGCTTGTTTGCCTTATATACTAGCTATGAAATTGAAGTTTGCAGAAAGGAGAACTCATACATCCTGTTCTGCTTACACGACAAGCTAAATGGAGATCTGCAATTGGAGTGAAATCCACGGTTTTATAAAGTTCATTTTAATAAGGTAATTTTCCTTTAGTCTAAGCTTGTCATAGATCTACAGTTAAGTATTGAATGACTTCTAATACAACTCAAACATGATTAATTCAGAGATCAGCGAAAAGATGAAAAGGCAGCAGGTACTGGAAAGATCTTAAACTTGAACTAAAAGTTGTATATAGAGAAAGATAATGAACCAGCAATGCATCAAATTATACAAACACAACCGTTGAAAATATTGGCACCTATACCTGCCTAAATAAATTGACTCAGAAATGATCAATAATGATCAATATCGACAGCAAAATAAGCTTCTACTTTCCACCAGCAAAAGTCCCCACAGTTCTTGGTTCCCTAAAGAAAAGTATTTGGGCACATCATTGGTGGTCCGTGCTACTGCCAATTAAATGAACAATACTGGTTTATATCAATCGTTTGCAATAAGGAACATTGAGAGTTACTAATAGAGTCATGTTCTACTCTGACTGCCTCTTGTGCTTGAAGCATGTACTGTACCAAGCTTACAGAGTCTTAGCACTATTTTAGAATCAATAACATGGGTATTGGCTTTTCTTCTGGGGTTGCACTTTGTTGATCGATATAACAATACTTCTGTATGGTGCTCTGAATTAATTACACACAGTCTACCGCGCATGACTACAGTGAAGATCCAAGGCTGGACATTTTTCTTTAGGGAGGTCCTTTATTCCTGTAGTCTCGATTTTTTTGCTGTCAAGTCTGGTGGGGCCTTTGCAGTGTTTATATGTGTGGAGAGTGCACACCATTTGCTCTTTGGTCTCAAAGTGCAGCAGAAAGTTTTGAAAAAGGCCTTTTTCCTCTCAGCACCTTTGAGGAAGACAACGAGTACATGGCTGCTCATGGGGCCTTTTCAGAAATCTGTGAAAGGCTGTTTTGCTGTAGACATGAGAAGGGAGAAATTGATCACCTTAACCTTTCCCAGGCCTCAGATTTAAGCAGCCTGGAGGGTTTTTGGTCGTAGCTGGCTATTTCCCACTATGTAAATATCGGGACTTCTCTCTGGGATCTATAAAATTGCTAAAGCCATTTGACAAGCCATTTTCTCCAAGTATTACGGTTGTAAAGCGGCTATGTACATGGGCTTTCATTCCACTCTAATAACATCGCGGAGATGAGATGAGAAAATAGATTGGACCACATTGAGCTTGGAGATGGTCTCACAGATAAAATGAATGCAATGTGCGGGCATGACTAAGTAAAATTAAGTCAGTCACACTTTAATGGATGAAGAAAATAAACGCTTCAGCTTAGTTGTTGATCTGGTTGCTGTATTTACTACACACACGTCGATTTGTCAAACATCTCAGATCTTGTGCATGAAAAAAAAGAATAACTAGTACCTGCTGATTTGCTAAGAGCTATGTTTCAGCAGAAGCAAATGGCCTGATGCAAAAACAATTAATCCTTTTCTGACGTTGAAACCTGTTCTAATATATTTTGTAAATGCTCAGATTGAATAATCCCATTTTACTGCTCAGACTTTGTTTGTGAGTTTCAAATGGATAAATACCTGGTCATGAGTAGATGTGAATTTGTAAAATTGAATCATTAATATAATAGGCAGTCTCACTTATGAGACAAGATACAAAAATGACAAAGTGATTTAACAGTGGTTTCCTTTGTGTTCATGTGTAGGAGAGAATCTATAGGAAAATGTAAATGTGATGAGTTCCCTTAAATCACATGCCAATTGGGGAAGTTATATGTGTGTATTAGTGTTTCTTACCAAAAGGCCATGACTGTTATTTCATATTGAGCAAATAGCTTGGTGGGTGGGATGCAAAAATAATGCCTCAAAAGTGACATCAAAGCTCCATTTCATCTTTGTTTTTCCCATAACACCGTGGTAACAACAAAGTACACACTTTTTTTTTCACTGAACAAACAGACTCCAATAAATAAGGAAGAAAGAACGCCTGTGTGAATCGCCCATCTTTGTTTGACTTTGACAACCTTCTTTCCTGGTATGAATCTTTAGTGAATGAATAAGCTGTATTTGTGTGTTTGCCATTGTGTTCCTGCTTCAAGGAGTTAGGACAAGTACAAAGAGATCCTTTTTCAGAAGCAAAAGACCAAAATAGCATCTTGACGTCCCCGCTCAAAATGCCTTCAAATGCTTCTAAACCTTTATTGTGTAATTGTTTCTGGTGGACTTTAGGACCTGGGAACTGTGGTACTTTCAACATTTCCCATGTGTCTCTCAGTTTTCTTTTCTTTTTCTTAACTGAACATCTTTCGTGAACTCTAACCTGGTCCATCCTGCCCTTTGCTAATAACACACTCTGAAGCTCGATTCAAACACTATCGTCTAACAGAATCCTACATCAAATGCAGCTCTTTGGGCAAAAGCCAAGAGACCAGTAAATTATACGTATAGGTAGACAGATCAATAAAGCTGGCACTTTGCACCAAAAAGGAGAAGAAGCATGTTTGTGACAACAGTACTGGAAGTTTGAACGCTTTAAACGTATGTGAGGGGTTACTTCAAGATAACCAAGACTTTCACCACTAAGTGTAGAAGATTGACAGGAGAATTTGCCTTTAACTGCAGTTTTTAGTTTGGTAGAATCACACACTCCGGGGAAATAAAACTTGTTCAGCACACACTGTGCTTGACCTCATGAGAGTTGAGTTCAAAGTAAATAGTGATGTGAACAGAAAAGGATGGCACTTGAAGAGCAGCATTCAATTTCTCCTTTTTCAGAACAAAGATGTTAATTTTGCAAGGCTATTTATTTGTGTTGTTATTCATGACGCACTTAATGATATAAAAGGCCAAAATGAGTTTACTTCAATAGGGCTGTTTCTAAATGAACGGCAAATAATTATTCATAGAGTCCTTTGAGCTGACCACTTCTTGTAGATTTTAAGAGCAATGAATGCAATATTTTGAGTTGTAATTCTGATGTAAGTATGATTTTGTGCACGTGGGCAGATTGTGATATATATAATATGCCTTCATATAATATCAATTTCATTTAAAGATTGTTTCAATCGAAGTCCTGGCAGAAGAAGTGAGGCCATTGTGTGTTTATGTCTATGTAAATATTCTGAGACTTTACCAATGTGTTGTGGAGATCCAAAAGAAGGTTACGTTTGTAGCGTGCCGTTGTCTGAGCAGAGGGAAGGAATGGGCCCCACATTTGAGGTCCAATGTAGGCGTCACAAAACTCTATGTCTTTGAGATCAAATCTAAAGGCCGCTACACACCAACCTGAGACCAAAGAAGGCGTACCGAAGGCGTCCCAACTTTTACGTCCGCTACGTCGCCTGCGTCGGTTACGCCGCCCGCCTACGTACACACCGCAAAGACTTCAGTTGACGAGTGGCAATAACTGTCCTTACCAGCAGGCAGAGGTGGGGACTCGAGTCACATGACTTGACTCGAGTCAGACTCGAGTCGCATATTTTTTGACTTGAGACTTGCTTGACTAACATAGATAAAAGGCTTGACTTGACTTTGACTTGGTATTCATGACTTGAGACTTGACTTAAGCTTGAGATATATGACTTGAAAGGACTTGACTATTTAAAATTAAATATTTGCGTTTGTTTTTGTAGTGAGATATTACGTTTCGTTTTTTCCAAAAACGTGATTATAGCGCCATGCGCGCAAACTTTGCAACCCACTAGAAAGCAGGAGTCTCCGTTAACATGGCAGCGGCTAGCGTTATTCCAAAAATAGTGAAGTTTGGATTCAAGGATTATGTTGTCGATGACGGTAATAAGAAGAGAACAGCGGTATGCAGGGTCTGCAGCATAAAGATCAGTGACACGACCACCACTACAAAGAAAACGAAAGGTACGTGCATGTGTTGTGTTAGCTAGAAGCTAACGTTAAGTTTAAGCTACGTTAGACTTGATTTCAAATCGATTAAACAAAGAGAAGACAAAACGTTAAATGAACACTAGAACCGCCAAGGGATTCATTTTTGACTAACCCTGATACTGACGGGCTGTCAGGAGACAGAGAGAGAGGAAAAGAGATGCCTCGTTTATTTCCCGTGTTATTATCAGAAGTTACTGTAAACTTTTGAATAATGTAGTTCATCTACTTTTAGTAGTTTGTTTAAATGTTTTAATTATTTTGTTTTTGTTTGTAGAAGTGCATCATTCCTTGATGTATTGTAAAATGAATCTGAACTTTTTGATCTGTTATGATGATAAACTGAAGCCATTTCTAAATGAGCCCCATTAAGTGAGTTTTAAATCGTCCTATTTAGTTTATAAGGAAATTATGAAGAGGAACAAATTTCATTATTTGAAAATGATATCTATGTAGGTGCTGACGCTGTTGGCGGTTCTAGTGTTAACAGAAATTTAAATTAAATATGTGTAATGGCGAATGCCATATACGATTTTCTCACCTGGAATTCTGCCTTTTTGAACAGACCTTTTGAGTCCTAGCTATATTGTCTACAGTTCTGGGGTTAATATCAATCTAATATGATTGTCATCAGTCTAAATTATATTTCAAATGATTAACTGTGTATGTAATGAAGATCATGTGTGAGTTGAATCCATTTTCATAACCACTATCTTTTAACTGATGCGGAAATGCGGAAACTTGGCTCATTCATCAGAATTTCGTATGACTTGACTTGACTTGCTTGACCTGAGCAATGACTTGACTTGACTTGCTTGACTCTCACCACAGTGACTTGGGACTTGCTTGATACTTATAGGTCAAGACTTGAGACTTGCTCATGACTTGCACATGTAGGACTTACTCCCACCTCTGCCAGCAGGCAGCGGTAGTGTGTGTTCGTCATTCAAAAGAGGCAACAACCGGAAGACAGACTATACACCGAGAGAAGAAGAACAGGCTGCGTGATATATAAAAACAACAAATAGCATCTGGATTCCATTTTCACTCTCTCTCGTCGATCGCAAACATGTAAACATAAAAAAGAAACTCTTGCGTCCAGGTGAGATGAAAATGAGAAAGACTAACCGTCTGTGTGTGCCTTCTTAATCGTTTGTTTTGGTCCCTCACTTCCGCTTTGCTTCTCATGCACTGACTCGCTAAGCTGAACAGCCAATCAGAGTGATTTATTTGTCCCGACTTTCTCTGACCTCCGCCGCGGGATGTGTGAAAATGTGCCGTAAAGCAACGACGGTGCGGGACACACCAACCTGAGTAGGGCGCCGCGAATGCCCGAATGCCTCTGACGGCCTCTGACTCCCAAAATCGGGTAGGTGTGTCAGGACCTTAAGGCTCAGATCAAAGATGGTGGTGATCCTAGCAAGGGCTCCAGAAGTAGTGGAGGCATGAAGAGTGAAAGGGCCCTTCCAAAGATGGTGCACTCTAAAAACAAATGCCTTGGCTCAACAAAGAAAATCAACGCAACAGTTTGCATCGATGTTTATTGAGTCAAGACAACTTCTAATGAAATTGTCTTCAAGCAACAAAGTTATTTGATTTAGGGGAGAAGGCTTTTCCTCTACAATCAGAGGTGTTTTTGATTACCACTTACTTAATAATTGGTAACATAAACACAAGTTTTGAAGTTGATTACTCAAAAGATTAAGTTGTTCCGACTAGTTTTACCACATGATTTAAAATGAATTTTAAGTTGTATGTACTTAATTACCCTCATTCGGGATGCAAGTTTTTAAGTTGACAACCATTTATAAATTAAGTTGCTCCAAATATATTGTATTCAATAGTTTTTTTTCTTAGCTTTTTCATGTTTTTGCCTTTAAAGGAAGAAATTAATTGATTCCACAACAAAAATATTAGGCAATTCACTTTTTATTTTGAACTGCAGTTGTTTATTTCAACACATGATGTTTCAATCAGGAGAGAATTCATTTAGTTTGAACATTTATTGACACATGCCATATGATAAGGTGCATGAACACCTGAAATCACAGCTGACTGCAGGAGAGAGGGGAACCATTTTATAGTTTGGCTGCAGCTCGTTGATTGGCTGCTGGAGAATGAGGTGAAATGTAATAGGTTAAAGAGAACGCCTGTGATGAGCTGATTATATGCAGCTGCGGAGTGAATGTATACTGTATACACCCAGTCTTCCTGAAAGAACTTGCGCTGAGCTTCATTTAAATCTTGAATAAAAAGATAAATAACACAAATTTAAATAGCCCCACAAATAATAAATAAGCACATTAGCCATATTACCATGGGAAATGGGGACACAGCAAATACATGCTGCCATCACAATGAAGTCAGAGGCCTTTGCATATTTAAAACCAGTGCCAAATATGTAAAATCTTTAAAGTTTTTGTAAAACTACAGAAACAAACTCTCAATGGCCACCATTCTGCAGACCACACACATCAATTTAACAAAAGATGTAACAAAGATGTTTACACTGCCGACAGTCATTATTTCAAACAGTATGAACACATTTAACTCAGAATGCTTGATCATTCATTTGTTTCCCTCGACCACGATGGTTGCCATCGTATGGTCAGATCCTGGGGTGGACCGGTCACTGATGAAGGCGATATTCATGTCCTTTTGAAGCACATTAAATAATAGGTTAGCGCATAATAATGAATTAGGTAATTGCATACTTTTTAAACTGTCACTCTTAGCTAATTCAGAGCCATTATTACCAGCTGCTAAAGCTACGCTGATATTGTTTTCACCTATTGAGTCTGCATGTGTGTGTCATCATGGCAATGTGGTCCTGAAGACACACAGAGGTGGTTTCGAGCACTTTGCCTAGTGTTTAAATGCATGTGGACAGATTTTGTCAATCACAACTGTGCAAGTTTTAGTGTATCTTCTCATCTTTTTTGCAGGTTCCATACAATATTTTAACTGGTTAAGTGAAGAGCAGAAGCCACTTGTCAAATTTTACACAATCCTTTTCCTTTTAAGATATTATTGATTGGGGTCTGGCCAAAAGTGCAATATGCTTCAAAATGTAACTGACAGAGAGCAGTGCTTTTGTCCTGTATTTTTACACTGTGCCCATGGATTTTATTTTATTTCAAGATTTTGAATTACGTCGCTAAACTCCTTGGAAAGGTCCTCTTCCTTTTCTCCAAGGTACACGACAAGGCAGCGGATGGCTATAGTTCTCTGCGTACTTCAATTGTATTGTGCTATTTTTGAAAAAGGAAAAAAAGAGAAATTACCTAAATTAATATATTCTGAATGGGGGACTGCCAACAACTTGCATTTCAATGACAACTCTAAATAACGATCCTGCCTCAAGAAGCATGTCCTTGATCTGCTTCCCCGAGATTCATTTTTAATAAAAAGTGATATCACAATAGTAACCAAAGTATTTTTACTCTCACAGTAGCCTCTACTACTTTGTATCCTCTCACAGAACTATTCACAGTTCAAAGGATGCTAATTTTTGTCAAACAGCAATTTGCCTATACAGTGCAACTACAAGGCTATCTACTGTATTTGAATGACAAAAGATGACACTCAACTTAAAATGTCCTTTGTATATTTCTATTTGTCTTAACTGTCGGAACTTGTCCAGGCATGTTAAGTAGGAGTGGACTTGAAATCCTTAACTCAAGGTGTAGAACAATTAAGTTATCAAGCCAATTGCATTACTTACTACAACTTGAATTTTGTTTTAAGTCAATTAACGCAGAAATCAGAGTTCAAATTAAACACAATATTACATTGTAATTACCAACATTATTACGTCAACACAACTTATAAATGAATGTTTGCAACTTAAAAGGTTTATCTGAATCAATTAACTCACATTTTTATCTTGCAACCATGCATTTAATTAAGTGGAGGTGAAAGGTCGCCTGAATTCGTTTTTAGAGTGTGTGGTGTGTTTTGCATGAAGGTCACAAGCTCTTCAAATTATTTTTAAATGTACTTTTTTTTCAAATGAGCAGGAGTTGCATTTAATCTAAAAAACAAGGTCATTCCTATTCATATAAGGAGTACTGTTCTGAGCCGAAACTCTTTTAACTAATGTTTTGTTCTGTACAGTCTCTTCAGTATCTCTCTGCACTGTTTGTCTTCTACATTTTACACAAAATAACTTGGCTCATTTACATTGTTGTTATTGTCTTGACAGTGTTGAGTTTAAATACGACATTGTCTCTTGAGAATGAATGCAATCTCCATGGGACTTTTACCTCGTTAAAAAAAGAAGAAGAAAAGGAAAGAAAAGCAGAGGAAGGTAGTTCCTGTTTATTGATGTTATATAAAACAAAGTCCATTTATAACGTTCTCTGGACTTGTATAAGCACAAATGCATTTTAGATGTTTCTGGGGCTATGACTATTTCCAGCTTTGTCAAACTGTGGTGTTAAATAATTATGAGCAGGTGGGTTGGTGCTGAACCTTGCAGAAAAGCACTGTCATGCCAACAACTGGCCCCTGGGGTAAGAGAAGAAAAGAGGAAATACAGAGAGGACACAGGCTAAGAGGACAGGTTAGCCCTCGTGTGTGGGGTTTACACAACATAATACAAACAGAATAGAATGTCAGATGGGCATAAGAAGAGATGATTATTTAAATTAATGCCAGGGGAACTTTTAGTTAAAAACGTTGAGCTGTTTTGGCCACCGTCACTTCCCTCAGTGTAGGGACAGGTCTGTGATGCTGGAGGCACAGTGCCCCTGGCAGCGCTGCCATGCCAACTCCAATCATGTGTCCTGCTTCGCTACAAAACAGCTGAGTCCCCCGGGAGGATGAAGCCAACAGCTAACGAGAAACAAACACCTCTCTGTTCTTGATGCTCAATGAGAGTTGGCCACAGACAGAGAGAGGGTCACAGTGTGTGGGAGATAAAATAAATGGCTGAGATAAAGGCAGCGGGGTAAAGAGAGAGCAAACAGCAATATAAATCTTAATTAGCTGTCTCTGAAAAGCAACAGGGCATGGATGCAGCTAGCCCACTAGGGTTTTTAGATGTACCTAATTCTCATGTATTATTATGTTGCTATTAGATTGTTACTTCTCTCCAGGATCTTAAAAAGGACATTTAGGAAAACTTCTAGACTTTTCCAGAAATGAAGGTTGTTGGTTCAAGATAATTTCCATTCCAATGAGTTTTGTTTAAAGCCTCATTCATGAAAATGAACTAGATGAAGAGATTAACTTAATGTGAAGTGTGTCAGAGCATCTTGTTCTGCAGAGATCACTCTATCTCAACGTTTTGTATTTGTCTGCACTGCTACTCTTTTTAACTTTAAAGGGACCAAATTATGCTTTTGGGGGATTCCCTTTCCTGTAGTGTGTTATGTAGGTTTTTGTGCATGAAAATGGTCTGCAGAGGCTAAAATCCCAAAGTTCCCTTGTGTGGGATTTTCTCCCCCCCTCCCCCCCCACCTGCCTGAAACTCCTCCGTTGGACTCCTTTGTTTTCTTATGTAACATAGTGACATCACTAACACTCATGCTTCTATTGGCTAGTGCTCTAACACATTGCATGTGATTTGCTAAGAGGAGGGACATCTCTAGGTGGATGACGAATCACAACAGACCCAGTCAGCTAATTTAAGAAAGGAGACTGAGCTCTGGTTTCAGACAGAGGGTGAAAAGAGGTGCAGCAGCACAGGCAGTATGAGATAAATAAAAGGCTTTTTGAACATTAAAGTATGTAAACATGTCACAGTAGCTCTACCACTACTACTACTAACTCTACTCTACTGTTCCACTGTGCCTCTAGGCACTAAATACAAATATGAACCTTGACATAAGTGTGATATATCCTTTAGTTATTTAAAATGCACAGCCTATATCAGAGCTATGCAGAAAACTGTGGCAATAAGTGCTCAGCTTTGGACTTGAAAAATACATTCTCTTTTAATATATTCATATCTCCAAGATTATCAAATCAATTTCCAAAGTGTTTTATTATCAAAAGGTTTTTCAATAAAGCTTGACTATAAAAAAAAAGCTTTATTTCTCCCACAGCACTATAACACTTTTATACATTCATTATTCATCTGTATATATTGCATTTCATTTAGCTGACACTATACAAAACTAACATAATGACTTGCCCCCTTGAATGAGTTAGAAACCTTTACTTGAGAATAGGTAACTGAGCATTTATGGCTGCAGTGATTACTGAACTGCCCTTTAATGAAAGCTGTTACTCTGCAGCTCTGCTTCACAGTACAGAGACAGTGATTGCTTTTCTCCACAGTTAGATATGGATGTTAGGAAAAGAGGAATTGCCTCGCTCCTCCCTCTGCTGCTGAGACACCGTTTAGCGTGGCCCCACAGGGTAAAAGTTTGAAATGAATTTCCTAAATTCCAGAGGTTTATAAAAAATGTATCAGAAGATAATGGAGGCAGCGGCTGCATCCCATCTTTTCTGTGTCTGTCAGTGGCCTCGCTCTTACTCTCTTTGTACTCTTCCTCTTTTCCTCTTCATCTCTGTATTCTCTCTGGCTCCGGCCTTTTCTCTCATTCCCTCTTTCTCACATAACTCGCTTCCCTCTCGCTTCTGAATCTATATCCACGGGCCTTTTTCAGAATCTTCTTTGAGCTTCACAGCAATGGAGGAGCAACATCATTTTCAGGCTCCTATTCAGCCTCCTGGCTTCATCAGCCTGCCTCGCTATCACCCTGACGGTAAAAAAATAGTAAAAAGGAAGGGAAAAAGCTCTGCTGAGGACATTTAATATGCCGCCTACATGTTGAGTGTACGACTCAGGTTTTTATAGAGCTTAATGTAATGACTATGTCTTCTTACCTATATGTGTGTGTAGTTTTGCCAAAAGGAAGTATTAGAGAGTTTCAGATCAGCTGCAGTGAGCTGACTTGAAGTGCAGCCTAAAGGCTCTGCAGAAACCTGCGAGGGTTTAAAATGGTTATCCATTTTAGTACAGCTAAAAGGCATAGACTGACTCCTCCATCATGGTAGTCTGTGTCTAACAGTCATTTTTTTGACAGCTAGGATGAGCTACACAAAGAACAAATACTAGCCAGTGTTGTAGTGTAAATTATACTGCTTCTACAGGGCTGTCACTCATGTGAAATGGATATTGAATAGCAGCTTTGATAAAATAATTCCAAGCATAAATCATTTCAGATCAGATAATGCTCAATAAAGTCACTTACATGCAGTGGCGGTTCTAGAACATTTTACATGGGGTGGCAAAGGGGGGCAAGAGGTCATGCCAGGGTGGCATGTGGGGCGGACCGTACGTGGTATTTTATACTGTATAACCTATTTATTGTTAAATCATGCCCTAACACAAGTGTTCTTAATGCACAAGAGAAACAAGGTGTTCAGACAAACAAACAAAAACATATTATAAAACAGCAGAAAGTGCTCATGATACCCTAGAATTCTGTTTACTGTAAGTACAGTAAAAGTACTTAGTTATAATTAAGTAAACAAATGACATCACCCATCTCTTCAGAGAGCTAAAGGTGACCTGTGCAGCAACACATTTCAATACATATGTGTCAATATAAGAGCCGCTAGATTGTGCTGCTGTAATGGAATATGAATGCAAGGAGAATAAAAGCATACCATGTGGTCCAGCTGGATTTTCATCTGCCTCCTGATCCCTGCCTCTGTCCCTCTTTCTGACACTTCATCTTTATTCCTCAGAAACATTTCTTCTTCTTCAGCAATGTCTTCATCTCCTCCTCTTCCTCCTGCTCTGACCCTCCTGGTCTCTTCATCTCCTCCTCTTCCTCCTGCTCTGACCCTCCTGGTCTCTTCAGTGTAGCCTACTGTCTTTTCCTTTTCCTCTTTCTACTCATCCTGATCACTTCTCAGATAGGCCTATGCATTTTTGTTGTTGTTGAATCACTCCAGCTACTCTGTCCTGCAAGAGTGTACTTTTGAAAAGCACTGGCATAAATGCTTGTATAACTTTACACGTTAGGGCCATGTAGCTAATAAGTAGCATAGCCTATAATAAATATAAAATCAGAAATTATTTATCAAGCGCACACAGGCAGCTGCGTTTAGATCCAGTTTGACGGTAAAGGATGTATCCTGGTTTCATTGATCTGGCCTCATTGCTGTGATGTGTAATATACGTGGATTTAATAGTACTGCATAGTTTAGCAAAGTGATCGATCTCCCAGCTAGCGCTGTCTGCGTAGTATCTTGTAACGTAACGTCCCAAACAGCGATCGTCTGTTTAACGCTATCGATTCAAACTGCAGCGTTTTATTAATATTTTGTTTCAAGCTCTCGTCCTTATTAAAAACAAAACTAGTGGAAGGGGAAATGCTCACAGGGGAAGCTGATCCACCAGATGCTGGGACAGCTCGGTCTCTCTGCAGCTGTGTGCCGCTGTCTGTGTGAACGCCGCTCCGCAGTTTATTGCAGGCCCGTAGCTACGTTTTTAACGGGCCTAAAATGATAAGCTGAATAAATATAGGCAAACATTGCCTCCAAACAGATGCCAATTGGATTCATTGATTTATTTTAGCCATTTTATATATTTCTTTTGCCCAGGGTCTCTAAATAAGCTGCATTGTGATTTTCTGGGACAAAAGGGCTCAGAATAATTGAATTTTTAACTTCTGTTGTGACAAAAATAATCCATGAATCTAATCACTGGGAACAATTGCCATAATCACAACAAGTCTAATTCTTACAGTTTTGTCGAATAAACAGAAACACACACATTATAAATGTAAATATTGGATAAAATAGAAAGAGTGATCGCATAGAAATCAAGATGTTAAACCTATATTGCTAAAGGTCATAGTCAGGATAATGGCAAGTCATGAGACATTAACCTTAATGAAAGATTAGGATATAATATGCCATAAATAACAATAATTAGGAAACAGACTTCGAAGTTAGAAGAAAAAAATCCCACAAATCAAACAGTAAATCTGGGCCATCTGGCTGCAGGTGCACGGCTCTGATTGATGGTGAACTGGCTCTGGGAGCGTCTTATTTTGTAACAGGTGTTCTCGCAAAGCAAAAGGAACCATAGGAACGGCATAGAGCTGTGTATTTTGACCATCTGTTTTTTGGATCATTGAAGGATGTGCAGCATCTTTATCTGTTAATAAGCCTGTCACATGAAGGATAATTACTTTCAATTGTTCGCCTTATTTAATCCAATTTGAAGTTGTTGATGAGTGATGCCTACTCTCCTTGTATTTACTGTTTTGCAATATATGTAAGCATATATTTGACTTTTAAAACATGACAAAACTAAAGCAACATCATTTTGTGCTGACACACAAAGATAAGGAGATCATCCCCTTCCTCCTTCACCGATATTGCCAATGACGACAAATAAACAAGTAATAAAAATGGAACATCATTAGCAAACATCACCAAGGTTATTACACACTGCACAGACAAGCACATAAAGCCTTTTTTATTTAAACATATTGATTAACTTTAGAAGTAAATCCAGTAATTGATAGCTCCACGCTGAACCTAACTAGTCACAGGTGGCCTGACTAAGCCTGGTGATTGCAGTAGAAAATGTAGGACAACGATGCTTGCTAAATGGTATAAAGGGAACCTGGCTTTTCTTTTAATCAGTCATTTTCTCCATCAAGTAGGGAAAATCAAATAACTATCAATATTCCATTTGTGCTTTCAGCAGCACACAAATCCTTAATTTATTCTTAAATATCATCATAATTTCAGCCATTAGGGCCGATATACATTGAAATGCCAGAAACCAAATAAACATATTATGTTTAATTCATATGCTGACTTGCTGCACATAAGTTATGCATCCAAAAATGCAATTCTGGCCTATGGTCCATCTTGGACCACTGTAAATGGCTCCCATAATACATCTGTGCATGCGCCCTGTGAGGGACCTGCTGCTCATTTGCGAATGGTCTATTGGTGAACACTGCCATTATATTTCCATGCTTCCTAATCTGATAGGAACGATGCTAAATATTTTAGGTGGCCCTTAGCATAGCAGTAGAATTATTAAATTGGACATTTCAAGCTGAGATGAGCATCAGCAGTACGTGGCTCATCCAGTTTTCAGTGCAGAACTGCTGACAAAGCTTCCTCTAGAAATAGCTCATGACTTGTAATTCAGACCGGATGAGAGCAGGGATCATTTAAGAATGATACGGTGTGACTCCTTCTCTCCGATGTCAAAAAGCTATGGATGTGGACAGCCTGATGAGACATTGTAGGCTACAGTATATAGCACATTTGACTTGAGACATTTTTACATTGCTCTTCCATGACATATACATTTTTGTTTTGCTTCTATTTCAGGTTGTTGGCAGTACCTTTGACAGAAATAGCAATTTCAGAGAAAAATACTCCAGGGAGAGTAGCTCTCCACTAACACAGCTATCCAGCCTCAACACATTCAAAAAAAACATTCAAACACAGATACTCTGGCCAGTGCATGTACTACACAGCCAATGACGCTGATTCAATTTCAGCCAAATTAATGCTTGCCTAAATCTGGCGGCCATGAAGAATAACATGATACATGCTAATGTTTACAGTTGTTTCTTTCTTCTTCTTTTTATTGGACAGCACTTAAATCTTCAATTATCCAAGACAATGTACCAGACCTCTACTTTTCTACCTGCTAGCTTACTTTAGCTTAGTTTAGCTTATTTTAGTTTAGCTTAGCTTAGCTTAGCTTAGTTTAGTTTAGCGAGGCCCCAGCAGAGGCTGCAGGGACAGGGTTCAATAATACATTTTAGAATGATTGTGGACATTCTAAATTTGCACTAAACATCTTGAATAAGTCTAGTAAGTTTCTATGAATACTAATTTAAGATGCACTGCTAAATGTCTATGTTGGTTGTTGGGGGATAAATACGGAATATGTGAAGAAAAAGTGCCAGACAACTGTCTTCACTGACAGCGTATATTTCATTTTACATAACGGTTTGTCGAATCTCTGTTAATTTGTCATGGTGTTTAGTGTTAAGTTGAGCATGTCACTGCCGTCAAATCTTGTTAATATTCCGTGCCAGTTTTGGGAGATAGGAGATTAAATGTTGTTTATGTTCTAATCCAATCCTGTTGATATATGATATGATATATTGGCAGATGTATTTATCCTGAATATTAAATCATCTGTTCCATATTTATAATATGAAGGTTGCAAATCTTGAGACTCACAAGGTGAAAAACAATACCAGCGTGGCTGTCATGGCAGCTAAAAGTATTATTAAATATAGGAATTGACAGGGAGAGATTTATGTTTGTAATACCAGCCGCTGTCTTATGCTTTACGTGCCAATTTTGCAGCAGACGAGATCCAGCAATAACATGTAGCGGGCGAATTAGATGTCATGGTGAAATAAACACACAAAAGAGATATCCCTAGAGTGTTTGCTCAGCCTGTCACATGTACTCAGACTGCTGCTCAAAAGTGTAGGGTTGATAGGTCACTTGTTATCCATTCATCCTTCATGATACAGCATCAGCTGAAACTGCAGTCTATCCTCCCCAGAAGTCTTCTGTGACAAGTCAACTCTCAGGTTTTTGGACGTCTTTTGCTTCAGGTACCACGACACTGAGCGACACTGAGCTTGCTTGTCGAGAGTCATGAGGTGTCAGGCTCGACAACTTATTTCTAGTGTAAAAATATGTTGTTTGTAACCTTTGGAACTTGTATGGGAATGGCACATATTTGGCATTCATTTCATGCGTATAAAAATCATCACCACGTAGAAGAAACATGCTGACTTGTCTTTGCATTTTGAAGGTATGATGTATTGTTGTGATAAGGCTATGTATAAATGAGACCACGCTTCCTGTATTATATGATAGCAACCATTCTTGCACCTAACTTGTTACATTTCAAAATGCCATTCATAAGTCAAACAAATCAAACCTGAAATAAAGACATAGTTTGCTGATTGCTTTTTGCCTGTAAGCAAAACCAATTCAATAGAGAATTACCCTATCGAGAGAATACATAATAAGAAACATGAGACTAACATATCCTCAAGACACTCGCTCTCAGGATGGCAATTTAATCCATTGATTGTTTTTGTGCTTTTTTTACAATCATGCTTCACCATGAGAGTATACAGTTGTGAAGGAAAGTGCAGGGGAAAGCTTTGAGGTTGACGCTGGGTAATATTACACTTATTGATCATGCCAGAGAAAAAAACAGCAGGCCTGTGGCTTTGGTTTATATATCATCCCTAAAGTGCTTGCTGAGCACTGTGCCAAGTGCTTTAGTCTTCTCCAAGCTACAAAGAGGAAACAGTGTGATGATTATTTGTTATAATCAAATGACAAGGCTTATCTCTTAAGGTGGAACTTTTTGCCATTTTTTACATCAAAGAAATATGAGTGTACTGGTTAAAAACAAGTAAGGCTAACCCTAACTTAACCCAAAGACATGTCAGTTTTCTGGTTAAAAACAAGTAAGGCTTGTGGAGAGATTATCTCTTACTCTGCGAGGCAAAAATAATTGAAATAATTGATTGCGCAGTGTTTTTCAAAGTGGGGGCCCCGACCCCCGGGGGGCTGCCAGGGGGTGCCAGGGGGGTCACGCAAAGTTTGAGGGAAAGGGGAATCTTTTTTTTTTTTTAAAGTTACATTTTTTTTTTTTAGATGCTATTAATAACTGCATATCTATCAATCTATGTGTCCTTTGATGCCAATCTTTTAATATTTTTTATTTATTAATATTTTATTTTATTGTTTTTAAATCACACGACCGCCCTTCAAGCCAATGAGAATCGAGCTGCCGCTACTGAGAGTGAAACTGAATATCTGCTCAGCTTTTGGAGCAAGTGAGAGCTAGTGAATATTTCGCTCTGCAGCTGGATGAGAGCACGGATGTAGAAAATATTGATGTTTCACATACTATACAGAGATGCTGTATGAGAAACCAATGTGAGTTTGGAAAATTGCACAACTTAAATCTATTTTAGTATACCTCAACAATGTAATTATGATCAGTAGAAATGGCCATGACATGCGACCTTTAACATTCTCTCTACTTGCTTGTGGCTCAAACATGTTGCACCTCATTTACTTGAAAAACCTTTAACACATTTATGGCAGCTATTATGTTTCCTATCCCAGCAATAAAGGTAAAACTAATTAATTTAAACCACATTTCTGTGAGACAGTGTTGTGTTAACGTAGATACGGCTACTATGCTAATACAAAAAGGACTGTAATTTACGTTATTAGTGTAAAAAACATATACACAAATGTCTTTTGTGAATGTGTCAAATGTGTTTTTGTGGGGTTTTATTATTTGTATATCGTATTAAAAAGTGTGATTTTATGAAGTGCATTTTTTCATAACTTATATGTCTGAAAAACATAATTAATCCGTTACCATGCGAGTACATTTTTCACATGACAAGGTTCAGTTGGGTCTTTCACTTCACATATAAAAAAACCTATATGCTTATCCTAGTCATAAAATGTATACATGTGCCAATATGTAA
This sequence comes from Notothenia rossii, assembly GCF_949606895.1. Taxonomy (NCBI): domain Eukaryota; kingdom Metazoa; phylum Chordata; class Actinopteri; order Perciformes; family Nototheniidae; genus Notothenia; species Notothenia rossii. The sequence goes on along the minus strand of NC_136907.1, from coordinate 58,612,075 downwards.
TATTTCTAGGAGAGATGGATCCTATATGTCACTGATAAGGTAGTTCTGTCTTCAGTGCATGCTTTTTTCTATAGCATCAAATATATCAAGTGATCATAAAGTGATTTTTCACTACCTCTATGGCTAGATGGTTATTTAATTTTAACTATATCTCTTAAGAGACTTAAATGGCCCCAGATAGATCCAGCTTTAGATTAAAAGTTTCACCTTCATACTTTGAGTTACGTTAGCTGGCTTATTGCAAGAAGAACGTTTATTAGCAGTTTTCTTATTATATACTATCTGAGGTGACCAGTGTGTGCCACAATAAATCTTAAAGGAGTCCGATAACCGCATATTTCTTGCTATATCTCAGTTTTGTGCAGTACATGTTCTGCTCTGGCCTTTTTTTTTGCCAAGAACAATAAATTGGCTTCAAAATAGCAAGACAAGTATTGTTTTAATAAAAGATCAAATCAAAGTGTGTTTGAGCCTTACAGTACCACTAAGCAACTGCAGAATGTGTTAGGGAAGATATCAAACTATCTCTTCTCTCATCTTTGCTCACAAGGTTCCAGGCAGTATTTCTTTTCCACAAATAATGCAGTGATATGCAGAATACACACAGCGGCAGATTTCAGACGTGTGTGTGTTTGTAGGTGCATTATAAAGCTGTCTCATCCCTTTCCTTATCATAAATGCACTTCTGAAAGGTGCTTTTTACATTTAGCCTCAAGGTGTTATCTTTCATCTCTCTGTGTCTCATTTTAAAGGCAGATATACACACATATACACACATATACACACATATACACACACACACACACACACACACACACACACACACACACACACACACACACACACACACACACACATTCTTTATAACCAGATCGGGACTACGATTCTGCTCCAACCAAGTGGGGAACTCGGTTTCTGGTCACTTTGAAAAAAATATAACCTGAATTTAAAACACCGCACATATACACATACGTACAGGCAGGATATACATAGAATATGACATGTCGGAATATCTGGGAACTCAAAGTGCACCATGGGCAATATGATATATGGCAGCAACCGCAATGCATGACGGGAAATGTGATAGATGACTGCAATGACATTCGGCCACGCATTTTTGGTTTTTGCCCAGGAAGGGCACGAAAAGCATGATGATGAATGGTTTTCCTTCATGAAACTTGATGAGGCCCAACAGTCAAAATGTTACATTAGGAAAACATAGCCACCGTTATCCTGTGGTATGATTACCAGGTGAAATTCAAAAGCATCACTCTGCATCCTCTGAAAAGAAAGAAGGTATTTCAGGTATTTTGTTTCCTGGCAAATGGAGACATTTTCAATAACTCACTATAATCAGTTTGCAATGTCTTATCAGGGACTTGAGGACAGTCCAATATCTTACAAGCGTACTCAAATATTCACAGGTATATTTGTATTTATATATTTTTTAGATATATATTCGAATGCTTCTCGGGTTTGAGAGTCAAAGTTGTTGTGTATTGTTGATACAGACGATAAAAATATGCCACAATTTAGGGAATTTATTTTCCGATAGAACACAACAGCGAAAACAGGAGCACAGAACATATGAGATTTTCTGCGCAGTAAAGCAACCCAGTGAGTTTATTCATGGCTTTCTGTCTCGCCTCCAGAAACACATTTTCATCCATTCTGTCCGGCCTTCGATAAACAGGCCATCTTGTACAATACACATGCAAGAGTTTGCTCCAGGCCAAAACTGACAGATTCCGAAAAAAAAAATAGCAGGAAAAACAATGAGCAGAACAATAAGTTCCTCCATGTTTGACACTTTCTGTTCACACTCCTTCTCCGTCCATCTGTTCAGAATGAGTTGCCTCCCAAGTGTGTGGTTTTATTTAGTTTAAAACTGTTGTCTATGGTTAAGACAGACTAGCTAATGATGATTCTTGTAATTAAAGAATAATTGTATTTATTAGCTCTTAAAATGTTTTCACTCAAGTTAAAAAAGAAAATAGTTAAAGAAAAATGTACAAGCTAGTTTGAGTATATTTTGGCTAATACAGTGCTTAGAGTGAGTGTTTTAGAAACATATTTAAAGAGATTTTTCAAAAGATATGTTTTAGTTTTTAAAGAAGTCTTGCAGCGTTATTAATCTACTGGCACATACATTTACTTGTTTGTAGTCTGCATCTCTAAAATCAAGTAATTTATATTTAGTTTGCAGTGCACACTAGTAACTTAAATTAATATTTTTTACTAAAAAGCATCCTTATAAACAAACAAAGAAGTCAATATCATGCACGTTCCGAAAAGCACAACCATGAATGCTTAAACATCTCTCCCCCCCTCCTGCTTCCATACCCTTTGATTTATTCAAGGGGGTTTATTAGGCTGCAAGGCCAATATAAGCCGATTGCATCATTGTGTGGGTATATTGCTGTTAGTCGGAGCTACTTGCTAGATTTACAGCTCCTTAATGGGTCGAAATTGGTGGAGCGATGGTCAGTTGAATTAAGGAAGCTAAAAGAGCTGAAGAGCAGCTTCCAGAGCACTGACAGTGCACATGCAGAGGAAGCAGGAGGGGGTGACTGATGAAGGGTAGCTAGGTGTGTGTTTACACGTGTTCACCATTATTTATTAAAGGAGCCTGTACGAGTATGTTTCTCCTTTCTTAAGCATGCCTTTATCAGCACGGGTCCCTACTGAGCTACAACTAAAGAAAATGGATCATTAAGGCACTTTTCAAACAGCAAGCCAGCATTCCTTTTCATTAATGAAGACTTTATACTTACAACATTAATCCACTGATATCTAGCAGATTATTCTGGCCACTTTGCCGTTGGAATAAAACAAGCGAACACTTGCAAGTCAGATATTCACTCAACAACTCCTGAGTGAAATACCTGCATCTTAAGCTTTAGCTTGGCAGCATTTTTCTCTAAAAAGAGGTGCGTGCTGCAGCCCAAAACAAAGCTAAATGAGCGGAGAAAGTGAACCAAATGTTCACTAAAGCTATATTTGGAGAGATAGGATTATGACAATGATGACCATTATTGTCACGATTATGACAATGACAAGATTGTTTCACAAGTAGCCACTGTACAAGCTAATACAAAACTAAATCATGCTCAAACTATATATGGATGGTTCCAAGATAACTCTTTGGGCCAATGGGTTCAGCCCCTATCACATTGTAAATGGACTGTTTACCAAACTTCTACCAAAAACTCTCTAGAAGTCATTGGCAAATAGACCTTGGATTAAACTCTTCATGGATCTTATCATGTTTGCCCAAACCTAAAAAACATGGAAATGTGTAAACATGCATGCTTTTGCTTGAAAGACTTGGACTGGGACCAATGCTGACAAGACAAAGACAGACCCCAGCCCAGCCTGGCCAGGATACACAGTTCCAATCAGTCCAAACTGTGGTCTTCAAATACACTTCACCTCCATCATCATTATCCGTGCAGCTTTATCATCATGGCCAATTTTGCTCTTATACACTCAGGTTTTACAAACAACCCTTAACAGACCCAATGTAAAGAACTTGACACTAACCCCATTATCCGTATGAACAGAATACCAACAATTATTAGGTATCAAAAATGTCGAGGGCTACTCTTAAAACTTGATTAAACTGGAATGATCTATTAATGCTTACTGGTGATTCACTATCTAACTTTTCATACGGAGGAAGAAGAAAGCTAGACTAGCTGAAGCTACGTGAATAAGGCAGTAACTACTACTACTACATCTTTATTCTTCTCACAATTTTTTGAAATGGGGCACTGGAGGCACAATGAGCCAAACCCTCAAATTAACAGATGTGATGTTAGAGTTAAAGATTATGAATTATACTTGTCACATATTGGCAACCAGTTTTAACCTGTATGCTTATTAATTTAAACTACTGAATTACCTTAATCGATGCAGTTCACATATCAACGTGTCAAATTAGCTTGAAGTGTATGTAGGTTGCTTTAGATAGTGTCAGCTAAATATAATATAATACAATATAATATAATTAAATATATATTGGCCATCAGCAAAGAAAGGGATCTTCACACAAACTCAGTCTTATACCCATTTCACAGAAAACGCGGTTCCAGGGCCGGTTCGGAGCTGGAGCTTGAAAAGTACAGTTTTTTCCTGTTCACACCGCGGCGGAGCCGCCTCTAAGCTCCAGAATCCGGTTCGTTTCGAGAACCAAAAAGTTGTCGTCACGCTTACGTCGGAAGGGGGCGAGATTAACCTGAGCTAATAGTTAAAAGGCGAGTACGGCAAATAAAAGTTGTAACAAGCAGTAGTGCTGAGCAAAGTGCCTAGAACGCGACAACACACTTTATAAAGTCAGGCAACACTAACCAGGCTTCTTGTGATTCTGTTTATTTGTACCTTACTTTGACCATCCGTTCGCTGTTATTGATCATTGTGGAGAGCAGGCAGACGTTTTGTTTTTTATTATAGCAGCTATCGGATGGAATCAATACATGGGCTGCACAGGTTGTCATGTCCGACTATCACAAGTAGAATCATAATGAAAATTACGCCGGTAAAATGTGTTTGTAGAAAACGGCTTATACCACAATAGGATAGCAATAGCAAGTAGTCAGTTTACTTTCGGTTGCTATGCTAACATCACCCATTTTATACCAGAGACACTTTAGTAACGGCGTTGTGATGCCAAACAGCGTCAATTCAGACTGAAACACATTCACTTATGGGGAATTGGGGATATGTATCAGCTGCTTGTGTGACAGTCGGACAGTGATACTTTACAGCGGCCGCTGCTGTGAGTTAACGGGAGAATAAACTCCTGTGGAAGAGCAGCCAGCACTGCGGCAGTCGGTAAATGCCGCTGTAACACATTAATAAACAATGAACCACGGCAAAGTATAAGGCTGGAGAAGTCGTTATTTAATTTAATCTGGCTTCGTATGATTAAAAGCAACACGATCATCGACCCGACGCAGTCCCCCATTGTTGTTGTAGTTAGCGCCGTTAGGGAGAAAATCAGCGACGTAAACGGTGACGTGGTGACAGGGGCGGACTGGGGGGAAAAAGTGGCCCGGGGATTAATTGAAAGAGAGGCCCACTTAATGCGTGGCATGTATCGGCTGGCCGGCGACGAAAGTATGTTACTTAACAAAAAACCCTATTCATTTTATGTTATTTTGGACCATTATTCATATAGTAATCACATTACCTGAGCCCTTGAGTTGCCTTGAGCAAAATAGTTACAGCATATTTAGTGATTTTAATGTTAACAGATCATTGATGCAATAACATTTGGCCCCAATTTGCCTGACTTGACACATGGAATTGGCGTAGGAAGCATTCTCAATGTGGGTGAGACAATTTAACAGGGGGTGTGGGCAGGTGGTGGACCTCACCTCCTCTAGGGGGGTCCGGGGGCAAGCTCCCCCGGGAAGATTTTTTTTTAAATGTTGAAGTTAAATGCATCAATCTGGTGCACTTTGAGAGCAAAATTAGGGACTAAATCTATGGAAGTCAGTAGGGGCTTGGACTGTGAGCCGTAGCGTCGCCGGTTCAAGTCCCCGACCAGACCTACATTTGGAGTGTGGACTTCTACTTGGAGTGGTCCCAGTTCACCTCCTGCCCTGCCGTGGTGCCCTTGAGCAAGGCGCCTTCCCGGGCACTGTACGATAGCTGCCCACTGCTTCTAGTACTAGACTCCTGGTACTAGGATGGGTTAAATGCAGAGAACACATGTCACTGTGTGTGCTGTGTGCTCTGCATGTGTGACCATTAAAGAGGGTTTCATCCCTCCCAATTCTTCTTCAACACTCAAAAACAGAAAACAGAAAACAGAACTGTAAACAGATTTACTTTTTCTTTCAACATTTATTTGAACAGCAAGTGGAGGCAAAAGTGACTGCACCCAAAACAATAAACCTGCTAGCTAACTAGCCTAAACTCAGTAACAGAATGTGGGCAACACGTTCTTTTCCACAGCCGCGCGACCTCTGAGTCAGACGTCACTTCCTCCTTTTCTATCCTACGGGTACAGGGTACAGCCGTACTGCCACTCCCCCTGAACCCTGTTTCCCTGCCAAGCCCCCCCTCCCCTCTGCAAGCCCCTCCCTCTGAACCTAGGGCTAGCTACAATACTGTAGCTTATACTGTATACCCAAACTATACAAAAAACGCCTTTACGCTTTGGAGCTTGTTTATCCATCTGTAAGCAACTGCCAGCTAGGTCTCTCAGCCACTCACTCCTGATCGTTCACTGCGCTGTGACAGCTGCTACTGGCCTGATGTGTGAAATTGAAACTGATAGATAGAACAAAGGTAGCCTATCAAAACGGCCCAGCCCAGCCTAGTGGGCCACACCCCACTGGAGTGGGCTGGGCTGGGCTGGGCTGAGCTGGGCTGGGCTGGGCTGGGCTGGGCTGGGCTGGGCTGGGCTGGGCTGGGCTGGGCCGGAACACTTATAAATGTGGGCCGGTAGGATTTAGGCAAAATAAAAAAGTTTTCTTTTTTTTTTTAAATCTTTTTTCTTTTTAAATCTTTTTTAAATCTTTTTTTTTTTTTTTTTGGGCCCTCCGGCCCACACACAGCACCAGCCCACCGGGGAAACTCCCGGTATTCCCAATGGCCAGTCCGCCCCTGCGTGGTGACGCAGGGCTCTGAGCAGTGTGAACAGAGCGGGAGCTGAACCGAAGAACCGGTTCTGAACCAGAAAAGTTCTAGCACAGAGCTAGAACGGGAAAAGCCTTGGTGTGAAAGCTGTTGGATGACATTACAACAACGTCTCTTAGAATCTTAACTAAACAAAAGATATTACGTTTGCCCTGTTGAGACTCCACCCAAAGAACGTGTTTAGTAATATTCCTGCAAATGAGTTTCATTTAAATGTAAAGTTTACAGCTGTGAGTCAGAAATTATCCCATAACCCAGTCAAAACCAGGAGGGTTGGTGTAATTGGTTCCACGGAGTTGTGGCATTAATACCTGTCGGTGCAGCAGCTATAGGATTTGTGTCTAGCTGACGTCATCTACAGGCTGTGTCTCTTCTGAACTTGTGGAAGAAGCTCATTTGAACACTTAAATCACACCTGAGCTGTAAATGCTCAAATGTAATTTGATCCATTGACTAACTCTATAAGAAGAAAAATCTATTTTTTATAGATTATGGTTAAAAGGTTTGTTTACATGAATAGTGTGAATGTACCTGACATTTATGTGTTCAGAATATTATGGGTATGGCATTTAAATTCATAATCTGATTTGAGCTGGCAGTTCTTTTATAATCACTTCTCAGTAGAAGCATTTATATGTATTACCCTGGCTTACCACTGTAGATGAGACACACAAGCGATCATTTGGAATGTCATTCTTAGCTCGGGTACATAAACTTTATATCAAGGGAACTTGCAGCAACATTCTTCTGCAAAATAACTTTGTTTGCTGCATAGTGAAAAAGCCATACCTCTGATATCATGACAGGTATTTCCTGTTTAAAGAATTGTTTGTTTTCCCCAAACAATCTATTGAAAGCCACCCTCTGAATTTCGCTATGGGTCCATTTTCCAAACAATATCATTTAAAAAGTTGCCCCTCTCTATAACAGGCTTAGAAAAGCTGGATAACACAGAGGTGGTGATGTAGAGGGATCTTAGAGAGAGACCTGTGCATATGCAGTGTCAATGGATTTTTCTTTCACCTCTTAAAATATTCATCCACTCTTTCCTACATTAAAGAATACTACTTACTTAAATGTTCTCCCTGGCCCCATGAAAAGCACAAAGGTAAAACGATGTTTTATTGTCTGGCCCCTACACAGATGAGATTACTGTATTTAATGATAAATGACCAATGAATAATATGTCACTTGAATCATGCATCATAGTAGCAAAATGTGTTCACTTTTAATGTTGTAAACACAAATGTGCATCACCTCACAACAGTGCTTGTGTGCGCACATTAGCATTCAACTGCATCAAATTAGAAACAGGACCCTCTCGTTAAAACATTACTTCTTAGAGCTTGTAGTTGTCAAAAACTCCACAAGGAAGCTTGACATGGAAATGTTCTTTCAATTAGTAAGCTTGAAATGATTGCTAAATACATATTTATGTGCCAGTGGACCAGCACAGTCCATCTTGTCTCACATTCTTAGCAAATTTGGTCACGAAATGCTGTTTTATTTATTAGCAAGATAAGCTATTGGCTATCTAGGTTTAGTCTACATATCAATACTGAACCATTGTGCTAGGTGCTAGCAGGTTGTGTGCTTATCTGTCTTTTGAAAGATCCCATGAAAGACCAATGGTTATTCACCAGATCCTTAAATGGTTGCATATCCTGAGCTCTAAGTTGTAATGTGGAAACAACATGCATGCTACAAGATGTTTCAAACACCACATGAGTAAAGGAAAAATGTCCTGTTTTGCAACAAAAGCAGAAGATAATTTGTGTATCACCCTGTGATTCTGATCCGTTCCACAGTCTAATGGTTTCTTTCTTTGCCCGTGCTACAAACTTCCATCAAGTTTTATAAAAATTGCGCCAGTAGTTTTTCCATTACCCTGCTGACAGACCAGAAACATAACCTCCCCATAGCTAATCACCACATGCAAGGGAATAGTATATCCAAAAGAAACTGAAAATAATCCAATACAAAGTTTTGTACATTTTGTCAAAGAAACAGACAAGTCGACAAAAGTATTTTCTCTTGCCAATTGATGAAAAGCCCTACAGTTCGTTAGTAATCAGCCAGTCCCCTTTTCATTTCCAGTCTTGAATTCAAAATGTATTTGCATTTGCTTTGTGTTTCTTTGTGAGGTTACAAAAGACATGATTTATTAGCCTAACATGCACCCTGGCTTCTTCAGCACTCGGCACAGCTTCCTCAAAGCACCTCCTTTATCTTTCCGTGCTTAAAGCCTTGAAACTGCAATCAGAGATACACAGACGACAGTGGTAAAAGCAAAGGCGCAAAGCATTGTAAAATAATTTATATTTCATCTCTTATTCATTAACCTACTCAACCTCAGACTTAGAACATCATCGGCCGGTTTACACGCTACGGTTCTTTCGTGGTGTATCGTAAGTGAGTGTTCCTCTGTGTGTGTATGGAGGTCCATAAGAGAGAAAAGGGTCAGCTTATGGGCATTATCCTCCCTCCATAAAAATGGAATACATGAACCGATTAAGGCCTCGGAGCTTATCTATTAGCCAGGAACAATCCCAATGACCTTTCTGTCTTTGCTAATTTCACACAATGGCCTGACCTTTAAGCAAGTCTGGCATGCAGCTTTAAGGATCTTTACCGCAACAATGCTGCTTTATCCTGCCCGCAGACAACAAAGACGGCTCTAATTATCTCCTCTATTATTATGAATCCTCTTCTTCTTCTTCCTATTCACTGCTTGTGAAAAGTTAGTATTCAAATATTCATTTTCTGCTGATTGTGATTCAAAAATCATGCCTTTTTGTAAACAATCCATATTAAGATCTTTGCTGATGCAAAATTATGGTTTGAATACCATTTCAGTTGTATTAAAGCATTGCATATTTCATCAGCATCCAAAGATGATGCTCAAAGGCGAAGGGTTGTGGAGAGTTTGGTCTTCAACAATGACATGAGGAAATGTTTGTTCTCCGGTGGTTCTAACAAACGTACATTATAACGTTGCATGATGTTTGTAAAAATCTGTACAAAATCATGTAAATGCAGTTTTAATGCCTACCTAAGCTAACTGCCTGCACAATGGTAACTTTATCTTCAAAGTAGGGATACAACAACGGTATCTATCTCATATCTCAATTCTCGGCAAGGATGAAAATAATGTAATTTCCCAATCAAGAAGTTGGTCAAGGTTTACATGTCCATGTGTTACTTTTAAGGAAGTTTTGTACTTTGGTCCAGTGGTTCCCAATCCAAAGATATGGGTAGATACTGCTTCAAAAAGGTACATTTCGAGGGCTTGAGAGACTTTATTAAATGGGAAACAAATTTGTATCATATTTTTGAAATACCTTTTAGAAGTTTATAGGTGAAATATCATATACATTTATTTAAGAGATGCACTGCTGTTTGTAAGGGATAACAATTGGTTACACTGTTACAAAATGCATTGTATTACCTTTGTTTTTTGTGTGTTATTTGTACATCCTAATCTGATATACAGCTCAAATAAAAGTGCCAAAGCCACTTTTGTCCTTCTTTGTTTGGTATAAGAAATTGTCCCTTCCTTTAACGTTGTGGCATTACAGAGAGTTTGTTCAGGCTTGTCTTCCCCCTGCATTTGTCTTCTTAACTTATCACGACAATCTGGCCATTTGATTTCCCTCAGCGGCTTCTTTAGAGCAACAGAATAGAGGCTTAAAGATGAGCATAAACTGAGCCCCTTTCCCTCCATGGCTTCATTTAATTGACTAATCTGCTCTTCCCTGCCCATGAGCTCAGTAAGCCAGTTGTCGACTCAAAGAGGCCCCTGACTTCAGATAAATGGAAGAAAAAATAAAACAAACCAAGACTGGAGCCGGGATTTTGCCCTAAAGAGCGAGAGGGAAGACACGTTTGAATTCTATTAAGATGTACGAGAAGACAGTTGCCAAAGCCATTTAATCGCGCTTCCATTCTGCTTAATCCTAGCCCTGCAGATGTGAGCCCGTAGGTGAAGCAGGACAGGGAGATGATGAGTCAGCCAGCCACGAGAGAAAACTGGAAAAAGAAAAATGAAAAAAAAGAAACACAAATATCCTCCAGAGGATGAAAAACTATAAATCAGGTGGCAAGAGGATGAGTCCATTTCCACGTAAAACGCTTCTCTCATATTGCAGGATGTCCTGAGAAAGATGTGCGCCACACACCGATTGCATGAGTGGTAGTTTTTTTTACGGTGGGCACTAAATTTTGACGCTTAACCCCTCTGTCACTTCTCTCTCTCTCACGCACTCTGTCTTTCTCATCTTTTCTGTCTCTTTCTCACAAGATTATTTGTGTTCTCTGCCTTCAATTGTTATCATCGACAACATAAAACGGGTTACATAAATCGCGACAAAGGCTTTTAGGAGAGGCAACTCATCTAGCAATAAATGTGCATGATGGACAAGAGAGAAACAACACCTGTAGACACTTGTGACATGACATGTCACATTTTGATGAAGAGCATATGTTCCAAACAGCTACAGCAAACCGTCTGTCATGAAACCATTGTGCTCATGTTTTGTGCTACTGTTGTCCATATTGACACATATTGTCCCAGGAACTATTTACTTGATTTTTTAAACAAACAAATGTATCCTTCTGCCTTCACAAGGCGGACTAAACTAAAGGCGTTCATACAGTATTCAAACAGAAACTGTAAGTATGTTCAGACTCTTTCACTGATGCAACTGATGTGTATAGAATATGTTTTATTAAGATTTATTACGTTTGGACATGCTGAAGTTATTTAAATAAGAGCTTATTTACCTCACTTAAGTCCAAAGGTCAAGCATACTTTTTTTGTAGGTACGTAGGATCAACAACTCTTGATTGTGAAGAAACAATAAACTAGCGCATTGTGGTTCACTTTTAGGCATTTCATTAATGTTGTTTTGGTCCTCAGGTCCAAAGGACGGCTAAAATCCATACACAAACCACACCATATATTTAAAACAAAGCCATTCCAGCACCAAAATGTGGACGATGTGCAGGATATCTCAAGGTCAGGATGATAAATAGAGCCCAGAGGCTGCAAATAATTATTATTTCCATTATCCATTAATCATTTGGTTTTAAAGATGTCTGAATAATAGTGTTACAGGCCAGTAAATGCATACGTAAAAAGCATTAGGCAACTGCTCCATATAAATAGGCTAAACACTGTCCTTTCATTCTGTAACGTGATAATTCCTGACATGGGACTACAGTAAACAGGCTCCCTGAGCGTTTGCTACAAGGACTCAAAGTGATTGCTGTAACTATGGCTCAGTTGTGCTCAGCCAGTCTCCTGTTAAATACAGTGAAGCAGAAAGAGCAGCGTGGGCGTGTCACTGTCACTGTCAATGTCAATAAGCTCTTGGTATTAATAACCAGCAGTACGCCTTATAAATAAATTAGCATGGGGGTGAGTAAAACAGTAAGTTAAAGGATAAATCTGCATAAAATACTGTATTGAAGCAGATAGGTTATCTATTTTATACCTGCAATTTCCCCTGCATCATGACATCAATGTAATACTTCAGTCTAAATCTGATTAAAAAAACGGACATTACATCAAGAAAATACACTAATTACTCATTTTAACTGACTCTTTAGTTAACATATTAGCTCACATAGATAAGCAATACCCATTAAGAGTACAATTTAACAAATATCTATATTTATGGCTAAAATGTGTTGCAAAATGCACATATTCACGATTTCCTTGAACAATGAATCAAATGAATATTGTAGTAATGAACCAACGAGTAATGCACCCGAAGGCCCTCTGCATTTTAAAGTAGCATTAATAGTACATGAGGAGTAACATGTGCTATACAGTATGTTCAAATACAGTTATATTCACTTTGAGGCAGATACTGGGACATTTTCCTCAGGGTTCTTATTAAAAAAAACATAAACTAATTTGTGACACTTACATGGAAAATAGGCTGCTCTGATTTAACAATCGGGAGCATTTATGTAAGAATGTTATAAATTCGTAATTCCTTTATAAAGAAAACATGGCAAGCCAGAGAGAATAAAAGAGAAAAATAAATTCCATCAACATGTTGTCCCACATTTTGTTTTTGGTTGTACTTTTTTTATTGAACTGCTGTTTTCCAAATTAGCAGTGGTTACTAATGCCCATGATCATAATGACAGTTGACACAGTCTTTAACAAGTTTTAAAAGCTTTTGTTACAAAACTATTTCTAGTATTAAAGTCATAGTCTTATATTAAACGTTTGACTATTGTGCAAATTGTGCAATGTCCCCTTTGGACATACTCATATGGAATCAATATTCTAAGAAAAAGTGAAACAAGAATAGTTTTTTTTGGTCAAAAGGTGTCAATAAATTCAACATTTAATAGCTTCTAGCATTTCAAATTTTGTATTTTATAAACCTCCACAAGATTAAAAAAAAACAGCGAAACAATTCGTTTTTTCTATGTAGTTGCAGTTTTATCTGTCACATTGTCATCATAACATTCAGAAAAGGGACAGTTGTGGCTTGATATTTTGTTGGAATACATATAATAGAAGTCCCTTTGAAACCATATAGTCGATATACTACTTTTGGCATACCTGCAGGACAGAATAATCAAACAGGCAGAAGGACACATCTCCCCTCCCCTTCTTGGACCTGGGATTTAAATTGTATCAGTGCATCTCTAAGATGCTCGCCAACAGTCTGCACATCTCTCACAGACTGAGGAAGGGCATCTAGCCTAATCTGTGGAGGATTTCCATACCCTCCTGCTGCCTCTGGTAATCTGAAGTACATCACACGTCTGGCGGAGCTTTATTTCAAGAGTCTAGCAAATTGATAAGCAAGTGACAGAGATGGAGATAACGCTAATCCAGAGTGGCACCAGGTTGAAATGAGTGGCCACCGCACAACGACAAAGTAATGAAGGGCCCGGGGGCCACGGCAAAGCCCTACTGAAATACAGGGATAGATAAAGGGAAGAGGTTTGGAGAAAAGAGGATAGGGAGGGAGATACAAGAAGAAGAAGAAGAAGAAGAAGAAGAAGAAGGGGAAAGAGGTAGCGACCGGGACTGCAGTCTAAGCGTTCTCTTATTGTCTTCATGACACTTGTGTAATTGTCATACAAAGTAAACATCAACATTTTTCTAAATTCTAGGCCCACATTGTCAGGGAAACTGTCTGTTTGCATATGACCTTAACTATGGTTGGATGGCGTGAGCCAAAACGAGTTGACTTTACTGTAAGTACATTAGGGAAAGATTGGCAAGGACGTTAGGGCTTTTGTCCATTTTCAAGGTGAGAACACAACATCATATACAGCTATTAATAGGAAATTAGTCGCCCATTTAAAGATTCAGTAACAATGGAGCAACATTAGCATTAATTACTACATTGCACTAATAATGCAATATTGCACGATATGGCCATTGTGTAGCCTTAAAAGATTTTTTTCTTTAATGTGTTTGGCCTTTTGCCTATGACACAACGCAAGAAATAATGTTTTCCTAAAATGTGCTATTTACGTATCCAACACAGAAGGAGCACCTTTATCCTTTGGATTTGTGTTTTTTACCCTTTTTATTCAATTTTTGGTTTCCACCAACTGCTTAGGAAAACATCTGGTTCATTTACTGTTTGATGATGTGTAAACCAGCCAGTTGCCTAACTTCGATCCATTGTGTTTAAAAAATAAATATTTTTTAGTGCAGTTTAAAAACCATACAAAGATAGCAATTGTTAAAAGTGCTGACAAACTCTTGAAACCTCTGTTGACATACAAGTTATACTAACAAAGTTGGACATTTAGCTGACCTCCCACATGTGAGGACAAGCAGCACTATAACAATGTCATGCTATTTATATATCTGTTTTTATTTAATTGTATGTTCTTGTTATTTTTCGTAAGCCAATTCAACCAATTATCGTTCAGCTTCCATACCTAATTCAATGAAGATGACAAACCATCGCTGTAGGATTAACACTATGCACAACTTCTATGAGAATGGGGAGTAATGACAAAGAAAACAATGCCCACATTAATTGCTTGAAGAACAGCCATAGCAGTAAAGCTGATTTTTCTATTACATTTTAATATCCCTGCCAAGCATGTCATCATAATACAATCCACTTATGTCCTAATACAATTTCATACTAGGTGAGACCATTTTACTTTCCAATTACAAGACCATCGTAGATAAGCAGGAATTATAATAAGATTTTTTTCCAAGGGGGACCGTAAAATGATATAGAAAACATAATTCAGTGGTTGCCTATGTTGTTGCGACAGTGCTTGAATCTCCTCCACCTTGTGAGTGGAGCCCCGGCACAGCAGTCTGCCTGTGACAAGGACGAGGAATGACAAATCTCTCCAGAGCGACATCTCTGACAGACCTGAATAAAATGTTTGACTAAAGTGTCAAATATTTGAACTGCCTGACGTGCTCTTGATCTTTCTGAGCAGGCAGTCTCAAAAGTAAACACGACGCCCCTTGTAGAGAGATAATAGAAAGTTCTGAAGTTTTTTTTTCTTTGACTATCCTGCTGTGATCTGTATCAGCTATGAATTTGGTAAATTATACAGAATTAGTGTATTAATTCATTTAATATTGTAAAAATCAAGCCTCTTATAAGAAACCTCTTATAGTGAGCAATTGATAGATGTATGCGGTTGCTTATGTTAAGTAAATCGTTTTTAGTTTGTATGTATAGAGCTATATTATGGAGAGCTTTGTTATATACTGAATTTGATTTAGTATTTGGAAATCTTATCAAATGATTTTACAAATGAAATGGCTTTACTGTCTATAATTCAAATACACTACAATACACTACATACTGTAATATATAGTTAATTGTAGGCCAAATGAACCCTAACCCTAACCCTTGGCAATAACTGTAACATGAGTGGTGCAAATAGACTAATAACCCACTGATGTTGGTGTATTTTAAAATTATGAACAGGCCTATTCCCATCCCTTACCCAGAGAATCCGTTTACGGCTCCCGGAGTACAAAACGATAAAAAGCTTTTGTACCTGCAGCTATTTCACTGCTACAACATGATGCACTTCACCAATGTATGGCACTTTAAACCCCTCCAGTGAGTGTGTGTGTGTAAGTACCACTTTGCAAGTATTTTTGTTAGGCTTTCTCTATGATGATACTTGTATAAATGTATTTGTGTTGATGTTCTGTGAATTCTTATCAGTGTGAAGTCTTATATTAACTGTAGAATGCCGAATCTCTCGCCTGCACTACAATTTTACCCTATGGTACTATTGTAATGGTACTATCAACGACACCTTAACCCTTGAACTTACCTCCTGTATTATCCCTTCAGAAAAGCTCGATCTTATGTGTGTCTTTATTCCGCTTTATTCATATTTTCAACACGGTTTGGTTGAAAATAATTATGGTCTACAAATATGATGATGGCAATCTTATTTAAAAAAAAATTATGTAAAGGTGACATGACTGTAAATGTTGCCGAAGAAATGTTGTTCAGCCGAAGAAGCTTAATTACTCCCCTAGACACCCAGACTTGATCTATACATCAATAGAAGATTCTTTAAAATATGTAATATGAATAATAAATTATTCAAATGAGTAATGAAAAGACAAATCATGATTTAAATTGACTAAATTCTACTTCAAAGATATGAATATTTGCTGGTTCTTAATCTTATATGATAGTAAACTAAAGGTTTTTGGGCTCGGGATGTAGATCAGACAAGTAAATATATTAAGATGTTTTTCGCATTCATTACACCGATGAACAAATGACTGAAGACAGCATGTGGCAGACTAAGCACATTTTGGTCAGCATTAAAGCTCATCTCTCACTGAGAAACTATATCCAGACCTCTGCCCTTGTACTTTCTGCAACATGACTAATATGATGCATCCATCAACTTTCATAAGTTATTTATGAAGCCTTAAGAATATCACGTAACCACATACATCACAACTCATTTTGTAATTAGGACTGAATGGGTTATGTCACAATGATGAAGAAGGGGGTTGGGATGGGAATATTAATGTGTGGTGGTAAGCGTCGAGCTGCATCAATTCAGCATCCATCTTTCATTTGTGCTGCAGCAGCTCTATCCTTCCTCAATCTCGAAAAGGTAAGAAGTAAAGCCCTCCAGTACACTTTTAAATCTCCATTAACTCTCAGGCAAGTCATGATTGTCAAAAGTGATGATAAAGTATTTTTTTAAAACCGTAACAGCAGTAGCACTATTCAAATAAAGTAATAAAACACGGGCTAATGCACTTTCTACATCTGTTAGAGAACATATGTTGATATAATGAGAACACAGCTGCCACGACACCGCTCATGCCTTTTAAAATCCTTAATTGTGCCAATTATATTATTTCATGACTAACAAAAAGTTGATTCATTGTCAACTAATGTAAGGTGTCACAGTCCTTATGTAAATGGCTCAAAAGTTTTCTTTTTCGTAGCTTCCAGAAATCAGCTGGGTACTTGAAATATGTATTGGTGATTTTGTAGAGGGAAAGGCTTTACAGAGTTGTCTACAGTGAAGCTGCCTGCATAAGCCTGTACACACATCGAATCACAGCTTGATGGCTCAATTATCAAGTCGCGCTCACTTCCAGCGGCCTCTCTGTTAGCGTCATTCGAAGTGAAAACAGAATAATCAAAATGAAAAACTGTACTTTTTTGGCAACTTCTCAAGAAAATGAAGCCCCAACTTTTCACCTATTTTGTTCGCTTTGGAAAAAAATAGAAATTGATTAAAGGAAGTTTGAGTGTGAGGTTTGAGTGTGAAGTTTGAGTGTGAAGTTTCAGTGTGAAGTTGAGAGTGAGCACTCCCTTGCTGCCTGGAAAGTGTGTCATCACTTCTGCATCACTTCAATTCCAATGGGAGTCTGTGTTTTTATAAATTATTGTTCCTCTACTCGCTCAACCCTCCATTTTCCAAGAACATCAGAATCTCATTATGTGTTCAGGTTTACGCATGTTCCTGAGTGGGAGAGCATTTGTTTGTGTGTGTGTGTGTGTGTGTGTGTCTGGTGTGTGTGTGTGTGTGTGTGTGTGTGTGTGTGTGTGTGTGTGTGTGTGTGTGTGTGTGTGTGTGTGTGTGTGTGTGTGTGTGTGTGTGTGTGTGTGTCATAGGCGGATTTTGCGGGGGGGCAGGGGGGGCATTGCCCCCCCTGGTGGCTGAAATATGTTATATCATTACTAAATCTAAAACTGTTCCAATACAAATATTTTGTATATATAAATATTTTAATAGATGTAATAAAATGATTGTTACAATACAAATCTGAATAATATCATCTTTTGTTTGAAATAATTTCATTTTTGAGCAGTCGCATGTTGTGACCATAGACTGTATATATAAAGGGTTGTGACGTGTGTGTGTGTGTGTGTGTGTGTGACGTGTGAAGTTAAGGACAAAAGTTCCCTCACTTTTTTTGTATCCAAGTGATTCAGCTATTGAATTAGCAGTAATGGATATTCGGCGATTTTTAAAACGTCCAATTTCGTCTTCAGCTTCAACAACAGAAGAGCCACCGACTGAGCCTAACTTTACCAACCAGCAGCCGTCACAATGTCAAGTGGCAGACACGCAAACGAGCAGCTCTGGATTAGCTAATGTTAGCCCCACAGCGGAGAGCTCTGGATTAGCAGGACCAGCTAACATTAACCCCACAGCAGGGAGACCACCGGCACCGGGGCCGTCAGTGGGTCATGATGATCTTGGGGAAAAGCACAGCTGTCCCAAGCAGCCTACTTTATCGGATTTCCCCTCAAAAATGTTTGGGAAAACGAAACGATCATTTTCCACGTACTATTACAAGAACTATCCCTGGCTGGAATATTCAGTACGAATTGATGCCGTCTTCTGTTTTTCATGCCGCCACTTCCAGACTGACAGCGGTGTGGAGGATTCCTTTAGAAAGGGCCTGAGTGACTGGAAAAAACTAAGCAGCAAACTGGAGAAACATGCACAATCCCAGGCCCATCTGAACTGCATGGTTAAATGGGATAACTATAAAGTGACTGCATCTTCTGGATCTATTGCAGCGAAACTTTCCCGAAGCCACAAAGATTCTGTTGAGAAGAACAGATCTTATTTGTGCAAAATTGTTGATATTGTGAGGCTGTTGTCCAAACTCGGATTGCCTTTTCGTGGGCATTGGGAGGGAAGCGAGTCAGAGTCGCGTGGAAATGTTCTTGAGGTTTGTGGATTTTTCTCCAAGTATGATTCTGCTTTTAAAAACATGCAGTCCAACTATTTCAATGCTACTAGCCCGGATTTCCAGAACGAAGTCATTGACATATGCGCTAACTTAGTTCGTGCAGAAATTGAAGAGAAAGTGCAGGATACTGGATTTTTTTCTATAATTGCAGATGAGGCCAGGTCTTGCAAAACGGAACAATTATCATCAGATATGCAGAGCAGCTTGAAATCAAGGAGCGTTTTTTGTGTTTTATTGATTGCTCAGCATCTCGCAACGCGGCTGGGATTGTGGAAGCAATAAACAAAGGACTTGAGATGTGTGGACTGAAACATATCCCAGTTGTTGCCCAGAGTTACGATGGTGCCTCCGTCATGTCTGGTCACGTTTCTGGTGTGCAGCAGCGCATCAAAAAGACCCACCCATACGCTGTGTACGTGCACTGCATGGCACACAAACTAAATCTGGTGCTTATGGAGTGTTGTGCTGTCAACCGCAGCGTGAAAACATTCCTGAACGTCATTGACAAACTCTACTCTGTATTTGCAGAGCCGTCAAACCATCATCGATTCATTGAAATGCAGAAATCACTGAATCTGAAACAAACTGAAATAATACAGCCAAGTGAGACAAGATGGGCGTACAAGTGGCGATCTGTGAATTCCGTTAAAACTCACTACTCTGCAATTATAGGGTGCCTGAGAGAAATGAGTGACGAGGGAGACAAGTGGTCTGTGGAGGCCAGTGGCCTTTATGCCCACATGACCAGAATGTCTTTCATTACATGTGTTATTGTATTGGAAGACATACTGCGTGTGATTCATGTTACGCACAAGGCCCTACAGTCCTCCAGCTGCACACTCTCCGAAGCTGCAGCGCTTACCGACAACCTGAAGGCGCACTTCAAATCTCAGAGACAAGCAGATACGTGGAGCAATATGTGGGGATCAGTGAAACAGTTCTGCCGGGACAACAACGTGCCAGTACCTGGGGATGCAGATGTTGAGTGTCAGACTCCGGGTCCCCTTGCACCCAAAAGAAAACGGGTTACAAAACCCCCGACCTCCCTCGACAGTTTCCTGGTTACAACTACTTTGGGCCAAAGAGAAACTGATGAAAGTGGCGCACAAATGTCACAGAGTGATACAGCTGGATATCAGCAGCACCTCTATCTCCCTGTGCTGGACACCCTCATCAACGATAGACAGACGATTCACGGGAGAGTCCATAGAGCTGGCACGAGCATGTGGAGCAGTGTTTAAATGTCAGAAAAAAGGAATTGAACCTCTCGTACAAAAATACGCACAGCTGCTCAAAATTCACCCTCTCCTTCTTGGAGCAGAGATGGACCTTGTTAAAGCCTCTGCTGTCGCACCTGTTGCACTTGAGCATCTCCGAAAGACTGTTAAAAAGGAGAGCTATCCAAATATACAAGATGCTCCAGTTGGCACTGACTCTGCCTATCGGATCTGCCACCTCTGAGAGAAGTTTTTCTGCAATGAGGAGAATTCGGAACTGGCTGCGGTCAACGATGGGAGGAACAAGATTTTCCTCACTTGCGGTTTTTCACATTGAGGACGACATAACCGCACAGCTGTCACCTGAGGGGATAGTGGACGTATATGCGGAACGTAAAAAACGGGGTCTACTTCTGAACTAAGGTAGGACACCAAGGGATATAGTAGTTATCAAATAAGTATAAGATAAGCACAGTTTTGATACGTTTTTTACAGTTATGTAATGCACTGTTGTTGGGGGGAGTGACCGCCCCTTCCATATGAGTGTGTGTGTACGGCGGGCATGAGGCGTGCATGACGGGACGAGTTGTGTTCGTATGTGGAAAAGTCATACTCAGTGCGGTGAGCACGAAATAGTTGGGACTGTGTACTGAGTGACGTCAGTAAAAAAGGTTTGCCCCCCCAAGCGCAAATGTCAAACTCCGCCTATGGTGTGTGTGTGTGTGTGTGTGTGTGTGTGTGTGTGTGTGTGTGTGTGTGTGTGTGTGTGTGTGTGTGTGTGTGTGTGTGTGTGTGTGTGTGTGTGTGTGTGTGTGTGTGTGTGTGTGTGTGTGTGTGTGTGTGTGTGTGTGTGTGTGTGTGTGTGTGCATACGAGTACAGGAGGAATATGCTTTAATACAATATTCAAACACTCCCATGGTGCTTTTACATCAGGGAAATATTAAAAGCTCCTCCATAACCGCTTCTCTGTGCTTCACCAAGTGTCCCGAGCTTACAAAGACTGAGGACAGGGCTTAATCATCTGTCGGGGAGGGATTTTCTTTCAGAACTGCCAAGTGAACTCAAACTACCCCGAGCCTTGTATTCCGCGACTCTGCCCTTCCAAAAAGCTTGATATTTAATGCATAGGTGCTGCGGCTGGCAGTGATAGACAGCTGGGAAAGTTAAAGTTGACATTTCGCTTGCAAAATGCAATGCCGTCAAAACAGACCCATGAATGTGAGACACATCCCAGGAGAAGAGATGGAGGGAGGAGGGAGAAAGGTGACAGCGCTAAGAGAGAGAGCCCACAAATGCGAAGGTGAGGTGGCAGAGGGTAAAGATGTGATGCCTCACCTTTTTTTCCTTCTAGGGAGAAAAAAAAAAAAAGGATGCAGGGCTAAGGACCAATCACAAAATAGAATGTGGCATGAGTTCTCCTAATTTGTTCGAACAGATAAGGGTTGTCAGGTGACTCTTTTTTTTACAAGAATGACATAACTTGGTGGGTAAGGGACTCCCTGTACTTATTTTATTTTTTCTGAATTTACATTTGTATAATTTGTATCTGTATATGTGTGTCATCTTAAATCACGTAAATACATAGCGAACCTTTGTAACCTGCGAGCTAGCCGCTAACCGGATAGTTAGCTACGATAATGCAACTCAGTAGATAGCTTCTACACAAAGTGATATATATGGTAGATGAATATTTAGAAGTTATGGCACTAACATAAATCTTGTACACATGTCAAGGTCTTTACACTGAAGGATGCACTCAGCAGGCTATTTATCATCACAGACCTCATGTTGTAGAACCTGTAATGCATACAATTCTGTTAAAAGCATGAGAGCGATGACACATTTTCCCAATAAAAATAAACAGTGTTTCCTCAATGACAATGCCCGACAGGCTTCTTTTGGATGATTTGAGGGCGGGGTTGGACATGCTGAATTGAATTTAAATAAAAGCAACAGGTATTTGCAAGTATTACTGTGCCTTATGCATCATTTCACCTGGCCTCAGGGAATAAGTATAGCCTTCATCTAAAGTATTTTTATTTAATCCTGTTAGATTTTTGAACCTGAATCTGCAACAAACTTTCAGTGGAGTATGTGTTGGTCTTTTATTGTCATACAATGAGTTGTTGAAAGAACCTGTAATTCTTCTCCCACAATAGATCTGACAATAATAGGCATTTTGTCCAATTTCGATATATAGCTAAGGTGCAGGTTGGCAGGAGTCAGTGGCTAGAAGTTATTGTCTGTTTCCAAAACACGAGATCAAAGCTCTCAGAAAATAAAAGTGTATACAGGATAAAGACATGCTGTATTGGTGCCAACAGCCGATTGGGGAGTATTAATCTTCTGCAGCAACACAGTACTGGCAAGCGGGGAAAAATCACACTGAGAGAAATGATGGAATTCAGGTAAGCAGAAACAAATCCTTCCGATCCACCCTCACCTGACAAAGACCTTGTCAAAGAGCATTCAAGATTAAATGTACCAATGAGTAGTGAATTTAGTTCTTGGTGAGGAAAGCAAAAATATATTCAAAGGAAGATCCGACAAAGAGATGATAGCTGCAAAGCACAATAGATAAATACGGCTATGCAAAGTCTTAAACAGCTACTCCTAAAGTACATTTTCAGGAAGAAGGCAAATATATAATAATAATAATAAATAATATTTTGGGTTTCAGCACATTCTTATATTTAGTTCATTGAATATATATAGAACTAGCCCATATTTCTTTTTCATTGTGTTGATCCTTTGTGTGTTATTTGCATATAGTCTGTATCCATATATATATGCAATGATTCTGTTGGGAAAAAACAATGCAATAGTCCAAAATATATTATTACAAAACTACAGGTCGAAAAACATTTGCAATCTGCAAAACCTGCAGTGGTATCATGGAAAAGGCCATTGGCAGCATAAACAACATTATGTGGGTGGGAAGGCAAGTCGAAGTTAACTACAACAAAAAGCTTTTTTAAAAGTAAACATCCCTCTTAGAGCTTTATCAAAAAGCTTTTATATTTGGTTACAGAGTTACTTCACCGAGGCTGTAAGAACATAAATTGGTAGGTTTGTGCTGCTTGTGTTTTCAAATCCTCTTGGAGAAAGGCTCAGCCATTTTCCTCACTTTATTAACACAGATGTTCTACTTACTTCAATCTCCACTCTATCAAATTGATGAAAGAACGAAACATGCAGTAATTATAATTAGTCTGCAATGAGATAGGCCGAAATGGAATTTACCTGGAAACAAGAAACAATTTTATGAATACTTTTTTACATTACTTAAATCACAGGTTGGATAAAGTCATGGAACAAATATTACCATAAGTGATAATATTAACTGTAAGGTATTATCCATTATGGAACTATTTGTTAACCGAAAATTGTGTTCCTTTCCTTTTTTTTTGTACAATTGATTCCACACAGTGCTGTGTGCTACAACCATTGAATGCATCACCTCCTCTGCCGCAGTGTTAACAAAGTGTTTAGAATTGTTCATGAGCCCGAGGCTTAATCATTATTGTCCAATATCAATAAGCAATAGAGAGACATTCAGGCAGGTGAAACTGCTGTACACATGCTGGGCCAAACAAGATCTCTGCAAGACACTGATGACACCATATTATGAAGTGTTATGGGAAATATATAACATCCATATTTCTTCAGAAGGGTAGCTAAGGGAATATGTGTGTGTCAATGGGAGCCGTTGTAGAAGCCCTTTCTCCTCTGCACTTTCAGCATCGATGCTTCACACCTTGACAAATAGCTACCGAGCTCATCGTTCTACATTCACTATATTGAGTTCTCGGAACAATCCTGCTGGGGAGCGATGTCTGTGATTTTGCGATTGACCCCAGAGAGATTAAATTTAAATTCAATATAAAGAAATGAGTAACGGCCTAACAGAGTACATGTATCAGAGATGGGACCTTTATTTCCCATTAAATCAAAGTTTGGTGTCCTCAAGTAAAACCTAACTATTTGTGTGCGTGTATACGCCTGTGTGTGTGTGTGTGTGTGTGTGTGTGTGTGTGTGTGTGTGTGTGTGTGTGTGTGTGTGTGTGTGTGTGTGCCCCCATTTGTGTCCTCAGAGTCCCATTGTTCAGTTCATTGATCACATGGCTCACTTTATATCACCTCATCAACTTTAATACCTTCTGTGGCTTGATACTCCCATCACCCTGGTCAAGGAGACACACACACTCACATGCACACACACTTGATACGCTCATTAATTCGCTCAAGGAGATGTACACACACACCTTCACCACATGCCTGCGTCTGATCACTTTCACACCCTCACTTTGTTGTTAATAATCTTTAGAGGACGCACACTTACTAGTAAACAGACATCCACATGCTTTCAACAAACTCAGTATGCTGGAGCGTTTCATCGATAAGTAATCCATGATGGCGATGGCCCTAGAAAAAAGGTCACTGGAGCCCAGCTGAACGCCAGGGGAGCGCAGATAATGATAAACATTCGTCTTGAGGTGAAGGGGGTGAATAAGGCGAAAGAAAACCATCGGGCCTTTGATATGTTGTTCTATGCTGCTGCTTCAATCCTTATTACCTCCTCGGATAACAAGACCAGCTGTGCCTGTGCTGTTTTCTTTTTTTCATCGTGTCATTTCAAGTCCAAAACGGTCTTGTATAATGTTTTCTTGAATTAGTGTTGATTGTAATACATAAGTTGAGTTGACGTGACGATTCACCTTACACCGGCACTATATTTTTAACCCTTTATTGGGCGAGGAACCATATTTGGTAACTTCCGCACACGCCAAACATGGTGTCCCCCCCACAAGGTCGAGAAGCATATGGTTTTCTCTCAGCCAATCAGTGAAGATCCCTTTACGACACAGAGCGCACCATTGCGGAATTTGACCAAACAGCAGAGGCCTGAAACGGGTTAGGGTTAACCTAATAGTGCCCTATAAATGGTAAAAGCAAATCATTAGCTCATTTGTGAAAACCCTTTGCTCTAGAAATTCCAATTTGAATCAATAGTCAGGTTTTTGGGGATAAAACTAACTTGAATTACCACACATTTGGTGTTTACACACAAGTGTTTAACAAGCGAGTACACAGACTATTACTTTAGTTTGTTTATTTTTGGAATGGGTGCAAGCCTATAGAGTGAAAGATTAAACACTTCATCAAAACTGGGATAACTCCTTTCATTGAGTCACAATTGACAATGTTTTGACAGTTTCCCCCTTTCCAATTACATGCAGGAAACTCTATAATACATAGAAGAGATCATGAGATGGTCGCGCTCTGCTACACTGTCGTATGAAACCGGCCAGTGGTGGGAAATGTAATCTATAAGGAACATTTCAATTTTCCCACCATTAGTTTCCGGAGATTTTAATTAAGCATAAGCCATTAATCTCAATTTTTCCATTTCTCTGCTGTCCCTCTGAACACTCTGTGAGCTCAGTCCGTGTGCTGCATAAAACCCAGCATGCAGAGGGTATGCAAACTAAATATTTTGGTGCATTAACTCCAGTACACATATTCTAATTTTAATATTGTCGTGTTAATATTATGGGTGGTGTGATTTAACTGCAGTAAATATCCTACACCATCATGAGCGGCAAATGCCGGCACAATAGGGCTTTTCATTATGTTTCATTCTGTAATGAGACAAAAATGACAGAATAATAATCATGCAAAGCGTGACCGCTAAAGACTGAATGAATAAATTATAAATGACCTATGATTATGACCTTATTTTGTAAGATAACTGCCAAAACTGTCAACTGATAAAATGATAAATAATAGCTACTATATTAATATATTTGTTGCATTCTTTTTAAATTGGTCGCTATTTCATGGGTGACATCAAATTTGCGTTCGGACAGAAATGGTACCAGGTGATGAATTCAGTGGCACTGTGGGTGTGGATGTTTTTTCAACTCCTATGTAGAAACAAAAACCAAGGGCCCAGGTTACATAACCATAATTATAATTATGAGGGCACCACATCAAGGTTTTTTTCTACAGTGTTGTGAGCCCAGAAGGGCTTTGTCGAAATTATAACTCAGCAATATATTTTGATTTCAGAACATGATTAGCCTTCATGAACATCATTAAGGTTTGGCAGTTGCCAGATTTAGCCTTACTTGCACCTGGCTGTTTGCTGGCTGATTTTCCGGCTGGACTAACACTGATGTTTGGTGCAAAGCTAATGACATTCCCATCAGCCACTGCGGTAGCCTAGTTTGTGCCAATTAGCACATGTGAGCATGATAGATAGATATTCTAAATTATTCCAGAGAGATTTTTCTTTTCTCATCCTTATATTCTTGCATATTCTTGTAAGCATTGTCATTGAGAGAATGTTAGCACATGGGGTTAGCTTTATCTCAAAATATAGATGTTTCATGTCATGGAGTTGCTAACATGGTTTTAGAAACATAATACAAATAAATACTTGAACAATTTCCTATTTGGGAGAAGATTCTAATAGACTTGCTTCAGTAATAAATCCAATATTTACTATTTAACGCCAAATATCTTGATGACTCGAAAAACGTGTACTTCCAAAAGAGTTACATATTTTCAAAAAGTGTCTGATAAGTACTTTTACTGTTAAACCTTTTATAACTATGTATATTTTCTTAAGGCCAGGAAAGACCTTTATACCATACATGTATCATGAGTGTTTTCAAATGGGTGTGCTGTATATTCATGTGACGCTCTTGGATAAGTGAACAAGTGCATCAAACATTTATTGAATCGGGAGTTTGGTATTATGATTCAAAGGTCAGCTTTGACTTATAAAACCCAATACCTCTTTGTTACAATACCTGGACAAGGCTTCGGGCATAATGCTTATTCCTCTGCCAACAAATGCTGATGTTTTTCCAATTATCTCACAAGCTGTAATTCTCCCGGTGCCGCAGTTGGCTGGAAGTTATTAAACAAAAGATGAAATGGGGTTTGATTCACAGGCTTGATTTCCCCATGTTGAGTCAGCAATAGGGTTTAATATGATATTGCTCTCAATGTTGGGAGCAAATCTTCTCTATGAAAAATCAATAACCTGCTTTTTTCACATTTTTAAGTCTCTTTCCTTCTTTCAGTCACAACCAATTCTGTTCCACTCCTGTTGCCCTCTCTCTGATTCAGAAGGCAGGGCAGCGAGTAATCTCCATGCACTTTAATGGAAACTCTCTCTGCAGTGTAATCAGGTTTCCACCCCTCTCCACCCAAGCTGACCCTAACTATGTCCTCCCTGAGTAATGGGGTCCGGCCTGAGCTCCCAGGTGACCTAAGGGGCCCTTCAGCCCTTTCTTTTCCGCTTCCTCTCACCTCTTTTTCCTCTCTCTCTGTGGCCAATTAAAAACCAGTGACAGCGGTGACAGGGCCCCTCTGGTGCGAGTGATTGGACGAGCCCCAGCCTTTTCCCGGCCTGTGGTGTGAGTCGTCCGTTTCCTTTGATCTCCACAGACTTCCCCGTGTCAAATAAATCATTTTCTCAGCGAGCGAGGCCTCTTTGACCGAGGCAATCAAGAAATTCCACTTTATCTGCCGCTGATAGCAAAGCCAGCTTTGCCGTTAAACATTAAATGGTGATTTTGAGATGACCCCAGGATAGGCCGGGCCGCATGGTGAGCAGAGCCGGTTGTGATTTATTGTAGGCGTGTTTCTTTGAATGAGACAGAGACCCAGAGCACAGAGCAATCACACAGGGAAAAAAACATCCAGCCACACCTGTTCCACCAAGATTAGTTGTCATTTTACGGATTTAAAAAAAAAAATTGCAATATGTCGAGCAATGCGACTGTATCCAGTACAGTAAGATGTCTTTAGATCCAATAGAGGGAGCAACTGGCCTAGGAAAAGCCTGTTCCTCGTGTCCTCCAAGAAGCCTTGCTCAGAGGATCGAGGAGGAAGAAGATGGAATAGGCCTGGCTGTGTTCCTGATCCAACAATTGTAATGAGCCACTCCTTTCCAACACATATTATTAACACGTTATTTGGTATGAAAGAAAGATTTTAGGTAAGTACCAATTGTTGTGGATTTATATACTGTAAGTAAAGAGAACAGAAACTTTGAATAAATATCATGTTACCTTTTATTTGTTTATATGCAAGCAGTAAACTGAAAATATTCAGAGAGAGGAGAGCACATGATATTCATTAAAAGCCACAACAGAGCTGTGTTTCTATGGCAAATTATTATTATTATTATTATTCATTACATGTTACTTGTTAGACGCTTTTATCCAAAGCCACTTACATACTCAATACTGTGGGCAGTCCCCACAGGAGCAATTTGGGGTGAAGTGTAGGGACACAACGACATGCTAACTGCAATGGGGTTTGAACCTGTGACCATCTGATCCCCATGCCAAGGCTGTATCCACTGTGCAAATGTTTCAGAACACTGCAGGGGAGCCGATTATCATAACGTATATTTATGATGCTACTTACGTTCTGTTTGAATTTTATTTAAAGAGTCTGTCAACCTTAAAAAAGTTGCCATTTGTGTATCTACAAATAAAGCTGGTTACCAAATGCAGGTTAATACTCAACAATATTCCTCTGTTGATGGCACATACTGTAAGGGTAGCTACATTCAACTATGTTCTACCTGTATATGAAATGAAATGGAATGAAAACGACCTTACAAGCTTATATGACGCTCAGTGATATGCTGAAGCTTCTCACCGTTGCACCTCTTTGAAATTGCCTATTCAGAAATACTTCCTCTTTTATTCACAGAATTCTTTCTAGGATTAAATTGACACAGGTGGCATTTTATGTAATGCGTGTCTTTATATATGAGATGGAGGTTATGTTTTTGGTGTCATGTGTTGTTTGGTTTTTCATTACACTAATGCATGGTTCAAGGAAGATCCCATTGTATTTTGAAGCTAATCCAAATCATGCTAACATAGCGACATTTATAAAAATGTAAATCGGCCTTGGTGGAAGCTTTCAGATAAACTTTTTTGGTGTTGTATATATTTTAATTTTTAGCTGTTGTTGCAAGCTGCCATATCTAGGGACAGGTTAGCACACATCTTAGGCTCTAAATGCTGTAGTACTGTATATGGCACTGGTCAATGTTATGCACAGATATTTTTGCCAAACAAACATTAAAAATAAAAAAACAACGGCAACTAATTGCGAATCTAAATGTTTTTAAAACTTTTCCAAAAATATAATTCAAACTTTGTATCCTCGGAGTAAAAGAGCACCATTTAGGTAGAGGAAAATCAATCAAAGCGTATAAACTGGAAAATAAACCCCACAACCGGGCAACAGTGAAATATATCTTCCATTATGAAGACACTCTGATGGAGAAGCACATTGTGTGACAACCGAGACACGAGCTCCATCACTTCAGAGCACTGAGGACACACATCACGACAAATGCACAACTCATCTAACAGAGGATCCATGACCTCTCCATCCATCACATTGAATTTTCCACACACGCACACACACACTCACAGCATGTAAACAGACGCATACAAAGTGTTTTATTCAGCCACTAGGCACACACGAGCATTCACAAGCTACATTTGCTGCCACTGGTGCTTACAGATGTAAACACACGGGCATCTACAAGTGCATTTACATAAAAACTCATTTACATGATTAAACACACACCCGAACATGTAAGCTACAACACCAGCCCCTGCGTCTCCCTCCATGCTTGGATCTCTCCGAGTCAATAGCAGCAAATCCCCTCACAGATTTTAATCAGATGGGCGACTATTGGGGCTTAGCTAATGAATGCACTGGGATAATATAATCTCAATAATCTCTATGAAGCCTCTAATTGAACCATATGCTAAATGTGATGTATGACTTCATTAAGGGGCTGATGCCTTCTTTTATGTGATGCTGTTAGTGACCTTGACTGGCTTAGTGTGTCACTGTTGAGGCGAAGGTCCAATCCTGTTAAAGCTATTCAGTGGAGCTGGCTAATCACGGCTGACTGCAGGATCAGTGGAGCCGCCAAGTTGAAAGCGATTCTCAAACTTGGACCGACTTCTGATATTTGGAAGAAGGTAGGCAAAAATGTTCCCCAGTGTGAGGTCCCATCATGTTGTCTTAAATACAGTAATGGCATACAGAGCATAATGTGATTAACCTGCATTTGAATAGGATTTTTTTCTGACCCCTTGTTGTTTTTTCATATGTTGACATTTTGGAATTAGATTGACTTTTTACTATGAT
Source organism: Notothenia rossii (assembly GCF_949606895.1). Taxonomy (NCBI): domain Eukaryota; kingdom Metazoa; phylum Chordata; class Actinopteri; order Perciformes; family Nototheniidae; genus Notothenia; species Notothenia rossii. The sequence continues at coordinate 58,581,783 of NC_136907.1, read as the reverse complement.
CACCCTTTTATCCATTTTGATACAAGGAGCCAAAGTTTGAAGTCTGCCCATTTTGTCATCTATCATTGATAACTTGGTCTGATTAAGTGTTGAAATACCTGAAATTCAGTATTAAACACATTTCAAATACAGAAGATAAAAGATGCAAATTCTGACATTAGAAAAGCTTGAACTTTCCCATCAATTCAAATGTATTGGTTCCGTTTGAGAAGTGAATAATTAAAGTATTAACCCTTAACATGAACACACATGGGAAGGCTATGTTAACTTATGGCTATTTGGAATGAAATAACTCTACTTAAAATATTTTTTGTTTCAGATTTATTTACATTAAAGGTGGGGTAAGTAATTTTGGAGAAACCAGCTCGAGTGCGCTAGAATTTGAAAATACACAGCCGAAAAAAATCTGCCACTTCCTTACAGAGCCCCTCCTCCAACACACATGAACGTGCACATGACCAATGAGGGCACGAGATAAGTTTGTGCACAGATGGAAGGCTGACAGGCAGATAGGACAGGCCCTCCAATATTTTTAGCCGGGCCGGCTCAGATGATTGGTCGTGCTTTTTACAGTACTACGGCTTCCACAGATGACATTTTGTATGGATTTTTTGTTAAAGCACTTAAGATATTCATTGCTATCGGGATGTTAAGAGCATTCCATGGAATATAACAACAAGTGTTTCTCGAGCCGGTTTCTCAAACTTACGTACCCCACCTTTAATAACCTTGCATCTTTACAATAAAGGTCAACAAAGGTCATTGTGATCTAGTCTAATGTATGACCAATTCTAAAATTATTTAGGATGGTGTAATCCCTGAACTGTCTGCAGTTCTTCCTCCAGCCTCAAGAACCAGCCTTTAAACAATGCACATTTTGCGTTGTTTATGTTAAGTGCTGACGACAATTCTTATGTATTTGATGGAACATTGCACTTGATAAAAGATACATGATTCCATGTTAATATTCCCACCATACCTCTAGCCTTGCTTTGTTCTCTTGTTCTGAAGCTGCTTTACAACTGATCTCAACTTTCAGCCTGTATTTTCTTTCCATAAGTGCATGATTATTCATAAATATTGATCGAGATCAAAAGTATGTTGCTCATTACACCCTGTAAAGAAACTCCAAGCACACACACACGCACTTACACACATACTGTATCTCCGAAGCATCTGATTTCACAAAATTCATGCCCCGGAATGAAAATCCATGTGTTCGCCTTTGGTGTTGTCAAATGTGAAGTCAGCTTTGCATGAGCACTTTCCCAAAACCGCTCGGATGAGTAAGTTCAAAGGCGCACGTTGGTTTAGTCAGCCAAAACGCGGGAGGCAGAAGGGAGAGGGAGGGTTATTAGCCCACATTTTTCAATGTTTTCTCATGAATTAAATATGTAATCATGCATGCAAACTGAGCCAGACAAATTCAGAGTTTTAACTTAGTTGAAACCAAGCCAATAAAACAAGGGAAATGCCTCCTTAACAAATTACCTTTATTAAAAGGCACCATTATTCAGAACTGATTTGCTTCCCTTCACTTGGAGGACTTTGAGTTGGTTAAGCATCACATTTCCCACTAACAACAAAAAAGGATGATAAATATTGCTTTTTTAACAGGGATTATAATCAACACAAACTCTGCGGTGTTATGCACAAACACATATGACACTTAAGTGGCCTGGCTGTTCACATATTCTGAATTGTTTGGGTTCACATAAAGCCAAATAGATGTTTTTAAATTCCAATGGAATTAACTAATATTTGTGGACACTGTGAAGCTGTACTAGGCTAGTATGTAAAAAATAACTACTCCTGTAGCTTGTAAGTGTTATTGCATACAATTCCAATAGTGCGTTCTAACAATGTCATTCCCCTTTCACCTCAACACTTGTTTACTGTATCGATGAAACAATACATGGTCTCTGAGCTGGTGGATCAGAAGCTGACTGACTTATTCTGCTGTTCATCACATGATTACAGTATGGCCAATTTGATAGCAGAAGAAGGCCTCCTTCCACATCGCAGCTTGCCATTCAGTTGGAGTAATGTTTTTAATCACCTGCTTTGCTAACCACGTCCACTCGCCTTTTAGCTCTAGCTTTGGCCTCATCCATCGCGCGTGAAAAATAGGCTTTCTCTGAAGGTCAACTATGTATGGCTTGTCAATTGATGTACAATAGTAGAGATTAAGCTAAACACTAGCACCTTTCAACTGTTGAGCATTTGTAACTGTGGTTCCTATCAATGTACCAAATGTCTTTTCTATGTGTCTTTCTGACTGGACCAACAGAGATGAGCCATTAAACAGAAAGGATAAAAGGTTCAGTAGACTTCGAAAGTGATCTGTGAGTCACTGGTCTTATCATCCTTGGTTTTGATACGTTTGTATACAACAGTAACTATTCTGTAATCCTGTGATTCGTTTTTTTTACGAGGGAAATCTGTAAATTCTAAAACCTTTCAAACCTCCCGGTAATAATTTCCACTTACTAAACCTTAATGCTGGCAGTTCAAAAACCTTGTGTACGTCCCAACTTCCAAGCACTCCACGTCCACCAAGCAACCAATGAAAGTATGAAATATTTTATCATATATTGCCGTCCAACTCTGTCTACTCAGGCAACACACGTTTTTCTTTGTGGGGGGCTGCGTTGACGCGTCTAAACAGGCGGGAAGGCCATTACAACGTCTTCCCAGATGTCACCTTGCCGGACTGATGCAGCAGCTTGATAGGCTTTTAATAAGTGCTTCCTGACGTTCCACTTCATTCCACTTTGAAGCGACCCTCTCGATCTAAACAGAATGAAAGCGATGTTTTGCTGTAAAATGTATTCCAGGGGCACAGGAATATCTTACTGATTTGAGTGACAAGGTAGAGCAGGGCTGTTTGACTTTTCCTCGCACGGTTGGCTAATTCTCTGCCCTCCATGCATGATGTAAAGCAGCATGAATATAAAGCAATGTGTATATGACCATATTCTCACTCTCCCCACCTCTCTTCACCGTTTTCTCCTCCCATTAAACTCTGACTGATTGCATGTGCAAGCACTGAACAATTTAATGCGGTTAAAAGATGGTCAGGGAAGTACGATTGTTATATTTTTGCAGCGTTACCTGTTCCTCTGAGAGCAGGAGGTGCATGTGAGAGAGAATGGCCGCTGGTGGTTAAATCTCCTTGAACGGCAACAGTAAAAATCAATGGGAAGAGTTTGGATGTCAGCGCCAATGACTCTGGATGATTTAGCTCAATACGCCGATCAATGCCGAGACTGATAATCATCGTATTTCTCGCCACTAAATGTCTTTCCCAATCATTGTCGGGAAGTGGAGGAGAGGCAGAAGAGCAGGGGCATCAGGAGCAGGTGAAAGAAAGAGATTCACATGCAATCATCAGACGTTGTAGTGCAGGATAAGTCATGAATAATGTACTGCTGAAGCGCAGTTCTTTTCTTACAGCGTCTGACAGGGACCTGGGTGACAAGTTTTAGACTCCACATCACTTCAACATGAATTAAAAATAACAATACACTACATTTTCAATCACTGAAGGATAGAGGCCAACAGTAATGCGAAATGAGTGTGCATTTATTTTTCCAGATGGGAAAACCTTTACCGATTCTCATCAAATCCATGGTAATCTACGAGATGTTCTGCAAATCAGACTTTCCTCCAGGCACTTTGTTGTTTCAGCTTTATATATGAGCTTCTTTAGATTTTAGACAATTTATGCACGACCTCCCTGAAACAAGTGTCCATTAAACCATTTCCACGAAATGAAACAAAAGCTCAACTGACTTTCCAAAGACGATTCATTAATGAGAGACATTTTTCTTTGCATATCAACAGCTTAATAATGTTTAGAAGCGGCTTTTAAAAAATCCTCAGGGGATTAAATAAAAAATAAATTGTTGTTTTTCTATGCAGGAGTAAAAAGTGTATTACACACACCCTATCCACATACACACACATGGCCTGTCACTCTCATTCCACCCCCTGTGAAGATTGAAATGTCAGGAAGGCTTTCGATATCTATAGTCCATGTTGGAGCCCGGCTCAGGATTAACGTACATATAGGAAACAATGGAGCTCTCTCAAGCCGATTCTCTTCATCCCCTCCTACTACAGCTGCTGGGGGAGGCATGCAAAGGCTTCAGAAGAAGAAGCGACCACTTTGATGTACAAAGACAAGGGGCAAAAAGGAAGGAGGAAATAAAGAGTTTAAGCGCCTTTCATGTCCCTCCCTGCCTACACTTTTGCCTTAAACAAGCCACTAAAGACAGGCTGATCTTCAAGGTTTGGCAAGAAAGTTATGTCAGCGAGCGGCGGTGGTGGTCTCGGTGGTTAGGGCTATTGTTTCATCTTTATTTTCCTTCTTTCCCTAGAGGTGTTTTCTTCTAACGACTGAGATCTTTCTTTATCTTTTCATGTCGTTGTGCCAATCTTTCGGATAAGAGGTTCAGAGAGTTAACTAAGCCGACGGCAGTGCTAATTTCTAGGTCACTGCCACAATAAAAAAATATATGCCACATGATTGGAGTCACGGTCTATAGTTCTTTTAAAAACATGAATAGTCTGCTGCTTAAATTATTAGGTTTGGAATATGTTCATTTAAGGATAATTGACAACAATTTGGGTTGATTAGTCAATTAAAAGTCATTTATCAAGCAAGTATGACAAACTTTTTCTGGTTCCAGTGTCTTCAATCTAATGGTGTGCAGTCTGGAGACATAATTCATTTCAGTGTTGGTCTACAGTATGTGTGTCTAGGCCTGTCGCGATAATCAATAAATTGACTTATCATACGATAAATAAAAATGAACTCGATAACTTTTCTGAGCTCGATAAATTACCGTTTACGTGCGTGTTTTTTTACATAAGGATGTGACCAGAATTTTAGCCCGGCGCGCTGTGAGGGGCGGGGCTCACACACAGCCAAGTAAGGAAACTCTGCGTGCAACAACAGTGTAGCAGCCAAATTAATAATATAGAGACAAGCAGCAGACAAAATGGGACTTACTGGAGGGGAATTTGAAGTGGTTGCAAAACCTAATACCACATCTCCGGTGTGGGAATATTTTGGATTTAAGCCAAATCAACGAGTCGAACATACAGACTTGAATGAGCCGGACGGTGTGTTGCATTTGTTTTAAAAAAGGTAGCAACAAAAGCTAGCAATACGACCAACCTTAAACTACACCTAAAACACAACCACCCCATTCCGTTTTCCCAGCTGGGAGCAAACACGGCAGATGGAGATGGAGAGCCCCCACCTTCCCTACAGTTTGCAATCAAAGATGCATTTGCCCGACAATGCAAACACGTTGGTGTTCCTTGCTCGAAAACTTTGAAATACAGATTTGAATATGGCCTGTTGAGGCATCTGGGTCTTTGTATGGACAGTGGACTGTACACTTGACTGCTATTTTAAGGAGGTTTTTTTTGCTTGTGAGACAATGTGTGCTCATATTTATATATATATATATATATATATATATTATTTATTTATTTATTTTTTCCAGCCTGAGTCTATTGAATTGATTGTTTTGGTTGTGTGGGATTTAATTAATTTTTATAATTTAAATTTGTTTTATTTATTATATATAATTGATATATTATTTCACATTTCATTTGCAATGTTGGATGTTCAATAAAAAGTTATGTTTGAACGGATGTACTTGAATTATTATTATATATTATCATTATAATAAGATGGATGGATGGATCATTATGTCAGCGGTCCAAAATGGTCTTACAACGGCAATCGCAATAATTTCCAGGAAAATCTATAGTCCAACTAAATGAATTATCGTGAAAGGCCTATGTGTGTCTTTCCGACAAACAATTCAATATATGTTAGATCACACTAATACTCCTGTGGCTATGTAGGAGAACATCTCTGAAGCCTGTTTCCAATATGGTGGAAAGCCTAAAATCATAAGATCAGAAATGTTGGGGGTGGGAGTGGAATCTTATCCTTATACTGTATATTTTAAAAAAACAAAACCCTACACATACTTATTTATGTTAAATTTCATGTGGGATTCATGAGAAAGTATAAGTCTAGCCACCCTCATTATAAAATAAACTACAGCCAAATAAATGTTTTTTCAATTTGAAATCTAAATGCCAAAAAACTGTTTATTTGATGCAGTTGACCTGGAGATTAGAATAGTGACTGGAATGGGGCACAGTTATCTCAAGAGGCAATGTAGTGTTTCTTATCGGAATTGACAGTACCTAAAAAATATAACTGACCCAAGGTCTCACATCAGCACGGAGATGAGCAGGATAAAAAGAGAAATTTCTCCATTCATGTCTCTGTTACGTCCCCACTAAGGTCTAGGGGACTTGGAGACAATAACACACAACAACCAATAATTATGAGGGAGTCAGCGTAAAGGTTGACAAAAGGTTTATTTCTTAAGCCCTAACTGAACATAAATTGAACAGAAATACTCTTCATGGGAGGAGGAGGAGGAGTCAAAGGAGATTGTGCCAAACAAAAGAAACAAGCATAACAAAACCAGGCCTATCTCTACATCTATCCTTTGAAACCAAAGCTCAAACAAAAACCCTCACTAAACTACTCAGAACTGGACAAAACAGAATACAGGGGTGGCAACAATCCGCTAACCTAGTGTGTATTAACATTAGTTACGTACGTGATGAGAAATGTACAGGGTACCCCAGACTTACCTAACTCCCCCACCTCTCAACACACACACATATACAAAGGTTAGAACAAACAAAGTAGAATGACTTTCTACTCAAGGCGGTCAATTGCAGGCTCCTCATCAGCAACAGGCCCAGGGTGAGAGAGAGCGAGAAGACTTCCTGGGTGCCTCCTTTATGGTCGGCCCTGGCTGCTGATAGGCCAGCTGAGGGTGAGAGTATCCAATCAGCCATCAGACTCAGGTGCACAGGCAGATACCGATCAGCTGCTGATTAGCTGTGCAGAAGACAGGGAGAAGAAAGAAACACAGGAGGGAAAGAAAACCACACAAGTACAGCCTGCCTGGCACGTAACATCTCTAAGACTGCTTTCCCTCCCGATACAGCAGGAACCTGCAGATCAGCATGACTGACGGGCATTCAGACATCTCGCTCATCATGGGGGCTCAGGATCAGCACCTACAGTGTTTGTGACGCACATTGTGCAGAATAAAAGCCCCACCTGTGAAGCAGCAGTCTGCTCGGCTAAGCTGAAGGCTGAACGATTGATAGGCTTCTCCTTTAACTCCCTCTGAACCTTACGTGAGCTCAGATCTTTGGGAAATTGTAGAAATAATAGAATGTGTTTTCTATGGATGTGGATTAAAGAGACAGGCAGGCGACGAATGAAGGTCTGTAAGATATGCTTTTATTGATCCATAGCTTTAATTGAGGACATTTTGGTTCCAATATATGTTCATTAATATCCTGAACTATGTCAACCAAGCCAAGTCAAAGTCATGTCATGTCTGCTCCCTGTGAGTGTTGCTTTTTGTAAAAGATTTGTAATGGACCAGACACATTAGTTCTTGGCTGCCAATGTTTGGATAAATTACATTAAAATGGATTTGCATTACAGTGCTGACAGACAACAAGGCGGGCTAGCTCAGTTAGCCTCACCCCCCCTCAGCTCCAACAATGTATCTTTCCAAGTTACCTTTTTTTTGTTTTTTTAGCATGCATCTTCATACGATATTTTCCAATCACCCTGGCATTCGCAAATGTCGCTCATGTTACAGTTTGATCATATACCATTCATTTGTTTTATAAATACCGTTATTTAATAACTTATTTCATTTATTTTTTACCACCACCATTTTTTTTTTCTGAACTGTGAGCCAGTGGAATATTGAATTTGCCTAATAAGAATGTTAATTTCACCTATTTTTTAACTATCCTTATGATTAAAAACTGAAATCTGCTGAGCTTTTGTACTACAAAACAGTCAGTGTGGGTGCACAGGGTGCCACAGGTTCAGTCACGACACAGCAGAGAAAAAAAGGACATCGCCTACTGTCTATATCTCACACGAGTGTTGGCTCGCATCATTTCTGTCACCGACGGCCTCAACAAACCATAATAGTATACAAAGATACAATATATATTGTACGTCCACCAATCAATAATCAGTTACTGCAGGAGCACATCGCAGAAACACCTTCCCGATACAGCTAGAGAACATTGCTTAAAGATTTTTCACCGCCACATTCATACGGTACATAAAAACATCATGTGGGCCGATCAATACGTGTAGGCTGGCTGGTGAGCGTTACTGCGTGGTTCACAAAATAGAAATTCAATAACTTTTACGAAATACATATAGTGGAGGTTGTAAGACACCTTCTTCTTAAGGACTCACTCACAAAAAATACATTCTAATCTAGCAGACTGTATATAACGGTGGTCATATTTTTTCATTTTTCACAATGCATGACTGCTTTCGCAACCATAAATAAATGCTTTATATAAATATAAGATTAGGACATTTCTCTAAATTACACTTTGATTTCATGGGAACTTTATGCCAAAATGTAACTTTAAATTACTCTATATATCAGACTCTAGCCATTTAGCTCTCTGCAAAGACTGGAGACAGAGTACAACAATTAGCCTGGATCTGTCAAAAAATCCATCTATTGGCATCTGTAATGCCTTCTAAATTTACGAAATGTTGTTAGCTTAAATGATACACAGCCTGACTTGACCCTTAAAACCCTTTATTCACTTTTTCCATGAAGAGGATAGCTCAAAATGCTGAGTGATGAGATCTCGGGCAAAACTGAAAGCCCGCTATTATGTATCAATCGTTGAAAAGGCTACATTTTCAATATCTCCTCATGTCCATGCAGTTTGAAGGGCACAGCCGTATCGTATGCATTAGTCAATCTCTGAAGAGCACAGACGCCGAGTACACGCATTTGCATTTATATACACGCATTTAGCTGATGCACTTTCCTGCAGAGTGACTCAATGAGAGCAACAGTGGATTCACCTCCGATTTTTAGATTGCTTATGGAGCAGAGCAAAGGTCAGGTACAGAGAGCATCCTGAAAATATGCGACCTTCAATAATACTACAAGAGAGAATGTGAGGAGAAATAAGTGGAAGAAATGAGAGCCAATAACAAAAGGGCAAATGGATTTTTCTTATAGAGAAGGACAATACTGAAGCAGGGAAATTATATGTTCTGTCACTGAATGTGCTTTGGCTGGAACTTTGCCATTTGATTGTACCTAACGGAAAATATATTTCATAAACTATGGTTGCTTCCGGTAAATTGTGAGAAATGTTGCACTTTCTTTTCTTTTCCGTTCTGGGAAACTCATTAAACATGAAGCGATCCTCCAACAAAAGACAGAAGGAAACACTTTTATAAGTGAGAAAGCCGGAAATATCTGCAGAGTTACACTCCATCCCCGAGAATAATCAAACTGACATCTTTAAGAGGTCCTATCTGGAGTTGTTAGCTATGAAATGTGTCTGTTGAGGCCCATCTATTTCTGCTGTGGGGTACTAAGCATATAAACTCATTTCCATGCAGACGTACTTTTTGCACGTCTACCATCTCCAAAAGTGCAGACTGGGGACCACACCGGGCATGTAATTAGATTCCATAGGGGCTTAAGAAAAATGAGAAGTGGTTTAATTCTGCTCTTTTTTCCCTTGCTTTGCTGAGTTGAGAGAATACATTAGAATGGGTGGCAAATTATAGGTTTCATTCCACATACTCTCATCTTTATGATTCTGAAACAAGACAACAAGCAGAAAACAAAAGCTGCATTTGAACTCGTCTCAGTGAACTCCCTCCTACTCAGTATTGACTAATGCTGTCTGTGTTCTCACATTGGCAGTAACTTTATAAACATGCCAGGCATAATGCGAGTGAACTGAGATATATTTGTATAGAGAATGTTAAGGCAAAAAGAGGAACACATTATGAAACACAGTTTCTTGAGAGTAAAACTTTCCAAATGCATGTCCCTCTCCAAATCGTATGATAAAGAACTTTTGAATGAAAAGTTTTGGAAATGTCTTTTTCTTCAAGTCTTGCCATTGGGGATTGCAGATTGTTAGCAATCATGACTCAAACAGGAAGAAATCAAAAATGTGTTTTTAGACTTTTTTTTGTTATGGACTGATACACATTGGATGATCTTTTGAGCAGCATGTTAGTGTGTGTGTGTCATTGGGTCAAAATAAGCAACAGTGAACAATTTACTTATAGTGTGTATTACTGAAGTGTTTCTGTGAAATGCCATATAGCAGATGCACACACACAATAGTTAGGATGATTTATTAATTTTAACGGGGAAATATTGCTAACCTTATTTTCATTCCATTGATAACCATGTTTTGTTTGTATTTCAATTATACGCTTTTGAAACACACATTGTAGTCTGGAAGAGCATACTCCTTTGTTATGTTAGGCATTTGCTCGATGAAGACCAAGTTGGGTCCGATCATTGCTAATGTAAAAGCGTTTAACAAAGAGTTACTGCAAATATTTGGTCTCTTAATTGTGAAATGTTGCGTTGATATAAGTGGAAAATTAAGATTTTCATTTCAAAATTATTTTATAGCCTAACTGAAAAAGGGCATGTCTTGGGTTCAAGACAGATTTAGTCAGATAAATTGAATCAAGCACCACTGGAGTTATCTTGGTTAAGGTTTTTGGACAACTGTGTGTGTTTTCTTTACAGAAAGCCTGTGTTACACACTTGGGGCACAATGTTTGAAAGACAGGCCAGTCAGAAGATCAAACATAAAGAGGCTATTGGTGACATTGGGGAAATGTACCATCCGAAAAAAGGCATGATATTTTGGGCTGTTATGCATGGATTTTAACAGTGTTTTTATTTATTTATAAACCGTTTACCTCAAGTCCCCTTAGTATGGAAGTTTAATACTAAATCCATAGAGTAGCCATTCAATATCATGATATTGATTTCAGCTGTATGTCAGGGCCCAGGAGACTGAACACAATCTTGCTTGTTTTGTTGCTAAAGCAATTACAGAGCTGAAAAAAATGCATTGCAGAACAAGTCCGAGGTCTTCAGGCGGCCTTTTGTTTTGGAGCAGTGACATGTTAAGCTGATTGTAAACACGGTTGTACTGCCAATATGCTAACAGACCAGCACAGACAGTTCACACACTGTTGCTACTGTTCAAAGTTTACGAAAATTGTTCCACTCTCCTGGACTCGCAGATTATATTTCTCTAGAATCTCTTGCTCCATCTCCCGGAATGGCCTACCAGGCTGCCAAATCGACTAAAAGCGGCGTTTTATCCCCACCTGGAACACATATGTGTCCCAACGCATGCAGTGTAACTGTCTAAATCCTGGACATGTAAGGGGCCTTAGGTTTGTAAGCAGTTGCCGCTCTAGATAACTTTGCATTTAGAAATCCCCAAACTTCGGGTAAGCGGATACCTCAGATTGTTGCTAACACGAGACAAATGCATCAACAGAGCTGCAAATGTATGCTTTATGTATTTTGTCTTGTCAATACCCATCACTCCCACCTGAGCACACCTATAATGGACACTCCTACACTCATCAACACCAAACACTCAGCAGCTCGGCCGTTAAATATTCCCTTTCTCCTGTGATGATGTCAGCAGGGACGTACACTCACACTGCCATTAACAATTAATTGGATCATTGGAGCCATGTGTGTGTCATGCACTCAGCCTTTTTATGTTTAAGCTCTCAGTGCTACAATATATCACAGAAATGTCAAAGTCAGCACTTTCATTAAATGTTTACGACGAGGATGGACACAAGATCAGTGAAACGTTCTCTCCTTGTGCATGTTAGTGAGTGTCATGATTTGAGTTTGACTTTTTTGTTGTACTTCCTCTTCCTCCATGATTTGTTTGACAAGACCTCTTGCAGTGGCAGTGGGTGTTAAGTGTAAATCTGAGGCAGCAGCTCCTCCTCTCTGAGGATTGCTTAAGGCCACATGCAGTAGTCTCGACAAAGTAGCTGACAGGTAAATGTTGTGCTTACACGGTTCAGAGAATATGTGAGAAATTGTGCGGTGCGTAGCAGGCATTCGGGGTGACTGATGGAGCAACAATATCACACACTCACAGGCAGAGAGAGAAGCAATGAGAGCAGAGAGGCAGGCAGGTATTCATCGGTGAGGAGAGACCGCAGGAACACACACACACACACATACATGGTGAGATGAGGCAAAGCAGTGGTTAAAAGACAACTCTCACCAGTTTTTATGTAAGATTATGTGACAGTAGTACACACACAGGCACAAGGAAAAATGCAACGCGCTGCAAAGTTACAGCAGGCAAAAACACAACAATTTAGCGCACACAGCCAAGCACACATTTCAACAGTGTGGTTATGGCTGCACTACATCATCAACACATAGAAGCTTAGAATAAGAGAGATTTACACACATACTGTTCAAACTGTATGAAAGGTGCCTGAAGTCCCAAGACCCACGTGTGACCTCTGGTATTTATTTGCACGTGCACCCTATGTACAGAACATTCTTTATTTGCTTAAAAAATATTACCCGTTCCTGTTGCAAATGGTTTGCTTGTTGAGGAGAAAACGACCACACAAGCTCTAATCTGCTTCATCTAAATTCAAATTGCCAGCTCTGCTTATTCACCCTCGATCTGCTGATCGATCATGCGTCACGACTTGAACACTGGCACACTGCAACTGACCAACCGAACCCGCATAATTGTCTTTTGCGTAACAACCCGGTAGGGGGCTGCGCGTAAAAATAAAGAATAAACTCGGCAGGCGCAAAAACGCACAACATTGAACTCTGATATCCCCGCGTCCCTTAAACCGCCCACACCCCCCTCCCTTCCGCGTGGACACACAAACTCACCCAGGGTGTGATCGCAGGTCCTCCCCGTGCGTCTCTTGGAGTGTCCGTGTATCCAGTAAAAAGAGGTTGGGTAAAACGAGCGGCAAAGGCGAAATCGAAGTAGTGGACGGCAGCCAAACGGCACCGACTTCCCTCCTTCTTCTTCTTCTTCTTCTTCTTCTCTTCTCTTCTCTCTGCTTCCTTCACTCTTCCCCTCCTCCCCGGGGCAGGTTAGGCAGCGGTGTTAATAATCCAGGCATTGTCCTCTTCATCAGCATTACAAATAAACAAGGATAAGATGAGAAGACTCCGTTTCGCCAAACAAAAAGACAGAAGTTTAGAGGAATTCTCCTTTTCTAATGCTGTCCAGTGTAATCCGCGTTTGGAAACAGTCTAAGTGAAGTGTCCACCATTTACAATGTGGATGCAGACGTGTGGAAAAAACTAGGAAAGTTTGCTTTCAGAGTGACTGAAACACAGATGAGACCGGAGAAATTATACCTGGGAGATGTCTTGTTATCTCACTTTCAGCTCCGGACAAAACAACTCTCACTTCGCAGGGATTGTAGCGCACCTGCGGCCGGATCGGAGACGCGCAGGTATCTACGAGCTCTTCCCCCTCCTCCCTCTCTCGGTGTGTGTTTTATTACGCGTTTTTATTCCCGTCTCTCCACGGTCATCACTCAGTGTCAAGCCTGACGTTGGTTCTCCAAAGTAGCTCAGGGAAGCGTCTCTTTTCACCAGCGCGCTCCGCTCTCCTCTCCCCTTTCCCTTCGCTTTCTCTCTCCTCAACAAGCTCGGTCTATCCTCCTGTTGTGAAACCACACCTCCCTCGGCAGCGATTGGCCGGGAACTGCAGAGAAGGAGGAGGAGAGGGAAGGAGGTGAGTGCTGCGATGATGCGCTCAGGAGAGAGAGGGGAAATGAGAGGATGGAGAGAGAGGAGAGAGGAGGACAAATCTAGAGGGAGAGAAGTGAAAAAAGAGAGGGAGTGTGTCAGGGAAGAAAAAAACGAATGGTGTGTATGAGGATGCCTGTTTAAGGAGGGGGGGAGGGGGTGTTCATGCACTGAGCTCTATGTGTTCAAGCCCAAAGGGACAGGCTGGCTAATGAAAGTGAAAATGCTTCTCTCCTTCTTTTTTTTTATCCCTCTCATTCACTCAAAGCGCTTTAGCCACATTGTGTCTGCTGCAAATCTGCTTTGACTCCCGGCAAAACTGAATTCATACTGACAATGTCCCCAATTACTGAGCCGAGTCATACGTTTCCGTCCGTCCATCTACTTCCTCTTTATGAAATCTGGTGTCTGTCAGTTAGGCAGCTTCCTTAGTGAGTCTATGATGAATAAGTAAGTGGTAGAAAGGAGGCTGGAGAGTGGAGTGCATGTTGAATATGCTGCCCAGGGGCGCCAGCAGGGAAATAAGTAACAGGCAGAGCCGCTTTGGTAAAGGGAGCAAATGAGGTGGGCCTGATATTGCGACTGTTGTGGTGCAACCGCACATGTTAGCGGGAGATGGGAGACAAAAATCGCTCGACAGCTCCTGGGAGAGCTAGGCTTTGATTGATGGCTACGCTTCAGGGAGTGTTTCAATATGAACTTGGTTAACTCGGAGCCACATGAAGCATTCATCACTTGCTGCCATGCTGGAGTGAGATGCTCACCGCAAGCTAGGCAGCTTTTTATTTAGAATGGCACCTGCGGGAGCATCCTCACAGGCGCAGCAGCTACCTATTTGCAGCTATTTTAAGGCTCACGTCAACACATCTCCAACAAACCCCTAAAACCAAAGTATTAGCGACCTGACTTGACTGCAGCTAGTTGCTCATAAAGGGTGTAAAAGGTGGAGGGTGCTGTCGTGTACATGGCCATATGAAACATATTGGTAATTTTGCAATAAATAACAAAGTGATCCTCACTTGCTTGTGAAAAACATTTAAATGATTATAGTCACACTGCATTTCACTTTTTCATCCATATGCCATTTAACAAGGTATCCCATAACCTTGGTATGGAAAGGGAGTCTGTTACGGGAAAAACAACATACAGTTCCCAATTTTTCATGAAACTAGGTGAAATGGTGTGGCATAAAGCTTTGGATGCAGGGGCTTTTTCATTCCGGTAAGTGTTGCTCATTGGTGCGTGAAGCCCAAAATGGAGCAACTGTAGATTTTTAAAAAGTACCCGTTTCTTGGTCCATAGAGCATGCGCACTTGAGTTTTACTAAGGCCTCCGATCTTCTGCTCTCGGCACAGTGAAATTAACGGAGAGAGAAAATAACTCTGAATTGAAATTTTAGGGCATTTTACTACCCTAGTGATTCAAATAAGGGTTACGAGTACTGGATAGTTTATTTAGCAAAAAATGATATGCTCAGTTATAGAGGTATCCGATGTAAATCAATGGGGAAAACTATTTCTGTGCCCAAGCCTTTAGTGTAATACCACAGTTTGGCCACTATGACATTTGCTTCAATGTCAAGCTTGCGCTATGGGCCAAGACTGAACTCATTCCATTTTGGACTTGGTTTCAGAATCATGGGGCGGCTCCACAAATAATGTTCCACTTTCATTAAAACTGTGAGATCTCCCTGCTATTTCCATGAACTCGAAGCTCATGAACACCACAAAGTCGGAAGCACAACTTACTAACTGAGGTGCATGTGAATGCACCATTGGCACTGCTAAACATGCTCTGTTCTGTAACAAATATCTTGATTCTCACATAAGCTAGGAATGTTTAAATAAGTTAATCTTCCACCAATAGCATTGAAGAAATAGACATGTTTTCACTGCATTGATTTTGACTGCGAGGAAAAGCACAGCTGTGACCGATGGTGCCTCGTTATAAGTGCCAAAGTAAGCTGTGTCAGTGAGTCAGCATTCTCAATAAGAGAACTCTGGAACAGGGACACTGAAATGGACCCAGCTGTTGTTAATAATATTAATTACACCTGTGCTTTTCTAGATGTCACATGTCAAAATGACTGCTGTGAAAAGGGTCTATTGAAGACAACGTTGCACCATCACTCAAAAATTATTACAGCTTTTGAAGAATACAATTATGGTCGCTTTTTATAAATGGAAAGTGTCTAGATAGTAACCCTAGATTTGTGAAAACTGTCAAAAACTGTCAAAAGACTCGCTGCCCAAAGACCCGTTCTATTAGCAATTCAAGGACAGTGTCTAACCAAAACCATCTTGCGAGAGTTTCTAACCTGTTTTTTAGGTTTCAGGCTCGAAAATGAAATTCCCAGAACAAATTACTATATCTTCCCTTCTAAAAGGGTTAAATTAATAATCTTTTTTCTCAAAGTAATGATAAACCTGTAAATTGGATGTAGAAAAAGTCAGAATCAATATAGATGTTTTTTATTTTAAAGAAAATTCAGATTGAACATGGTAAAAAACTGTAAATTATAGTGATAACAGATAAGTAGGCCTACCCTGTATCAAGATTGATGCAAAACAAGTGATATTTGACCTTTTTAGACAGATTTAGTAAAAAAAAACCTCTTCTTGGGCCATTTGGGTGGATTTTCCATATCTCTGGCCCCCCTTGCTCGATTTTGACATCGTTTCCTGACCGTTAGAGCCAATAGAATCGAAGTCAAATCGTCCCATAGACTCTCATGTTAAAAAACTGGCGTCTCTGCGCATGCAATTTTTATTGTTTATGGATTATCAGAACATTTCAAATGGGACACAGACACATTGGATTAACCTATGGATTAACTACACCGTCGTTTTATTTTTATCGTTTTAATGCCATTGAAGACCAGTTTTGACCAGACAAAGACCAAGGTAAGCCATGTTAGCGTTTTGGGCATCTTAGCACCACATGTTTTGATGTAGGTTTTTGTTATTTTCTCCGCGAATTTGTAATCTTTGAGTGTTGAGGTGGGTACCAATAGATTATGTGTCTCCTTACGATCATAAACGATGTGTTGTATGTGCAGCTAGGATCAGTAATAAGGGTGCTAGGAGTGATTTTCGGTGCACTAATAGGTTAGCATTTTTCGCTCTGGGCTAATTCAGAGGGTCACTGTTAGCATTTTGAGTTTTTTTTTTTTTTTTAAATGAAAAAGATCAGTTAAATTCGTTTTTTTTCGTTATACGGATATAAAACATTCATAGTTTATTAAATATGAAGGTTCCTTAGACGTTGTTTCCTGCAAATTACGCGATTTCGGGCCCGGATACGAGTCTGTGGGGCTTAATAGGTTTATAAAGAAACAAAGTTACAATCAGCAGATCCCATAGAAGAAAACTTACTCCACACAGATGAATATCCTTCACCTGTCTGCTGACGATTTGTTGTGTACAATTCACAAGTGAAACTGGCAAAACAACAGCAAACTACAACAATCACAAGCACCATTTTGCGGGCATTAATGATTTATTTCACTTTATAAGTAATACACGATAGTGTTCTGACATCAACTTTTCATTATGGAACAGATGGTGCTGTTGTTGGGGGAACTGTGGACAGCTTGTCAATAACTGTCACATGTAGTTCTCTATGTGTGCAGTTCATAACCACAACAAGAGAGCAAGAGGAGACCTTGGTCTATTCAATAGCCAAACACTTTAATGTTTCAACTGCAGAAAAAAAACAGGCAGTTATTTGAAACAGGCTGGTTATAGAGACAGAAATGTATTTTCTCTGTTTTACATTTGATCATATAGTTTAGGGAGATACTTTTGTATTTTCTGATCTTTTCCCTTTTAACATGTTTTACTTTGCTCTTTATTTTTTGCTGTTAAGCTACCATCAATAGACCAATTTCTTCCTGCTAAATATGTTTTTTGTTTGTTCATACCACTTTAGTTTCAGGTAACTCAAGGCAAAGATTGGTTTGAAAGCAACACCACACTGGTACATTTACATTATCCTGATACGCAGTAAAGTAATATACCTCGAAACAATCCCATGCCTTGGCCATCGCAACTACGTTTATTTTTGAGAATTTCATGCCACATTCCCTCCCAAAACAGGAAATCATGTCATTGTTATTTAGCATGGAAGTGTCTGAAACTTTTTTCGCTAACTTTTCATGCTTATGAATAAGACTTGCTTCTCCAGCATGCAAGTAGCAGAAGTGAAGTTATTTATATATGGACTGACATCACAGGAGCAGTCCAGTGTCGGTTTGGCAGCGCAATAAATAAATGGATGTCTGCAGCATGCACCCGAAGAGCTCGCAGCTTCAGAGGGACGAGGATATTGGATGGAGTCTCCAGCTTGAACGGGATCAGACGAGCAGAGAAAGAAATGTAAATATAAATTTGGTTTCTGTCAAAACATTCACGGCTCAAATAGAGAGACTATCCAGGTGTTGTTCTTATGTTTGCAGGTACACAAGCTCTAGGCAAGTTTTTCAAAATAAAAACATGTTTGTTCATGTTTTGTTTTTCTTATTATGCATGCGCTTTGTTCTTCTTGATACATCGGGGATGGATCTGTTCATTAAACGCACTTTAAATATAGATTTGCCTGTACAAACAGAATTTTTAAAGCTCATCCCTCATATCAGTTTATGTTCAAGCACCGGAGCCAAGCCCTCATTGGTTGACAGCTATAGAAGAACATTTTATTGGCAAGACATATCAGGTTAAACCATTTGCATTTTATATCAGTGTGAAAGCCGAGTGTGCTTTTTATGTGTCCTCATCGGGGATCGATCACTCCTGCTCTTGTCATACCTTCTCAAAACAAATGAGGGATTAAAGCAGAGACGTTCGAGAACACAATAACTGTGATGGGAGAAGAGCAAGAGGATGACAGCAGCTCACTGAAATCCACTGGATATGTATTTCCTTTGTCTCAGGGCTCAGAAAGTACAACACCGACTCAGGGGCTCAGCTTGATCCTTCTTTTTTTATTTGCCATGTTCTGGTGATTGGGCAGCAGGGATGTTTTTTAATGCATTAAATATTAATCTCAGCTAAAAGATGTTCATGTGTCCAACTAGGTATCTCCGATGGCCGTTATCTGAGATGGTTATGAAGACAGATGCTCCTCTGTTAATCAAAAGTGATATACATGGACAGATAAGTGCCGTTTTAAATGTGTTAATGGGACAATCTAAAAATGTCGCCATCCATCGCACGTTGAATTTGATTTGCTGTGCTTTAGACTGCCACCGGTCACCAAAATGTCTAAAGGAAATAGTTTGTGTCAAGCAGTTTAATTATTAAATACATGTTAATCATTAAGGGCCAAACCTTCACCCCAGCCCCCTTGCTTTATTTGCATGTTTGAGGATTTTGCACATTTTACTTTTGTTATATGTGCTGAAATGCTAAGCTCTCCCTACAGTATCTTAACTGTTACTAACTTGTGTCTTGATTGTTATTCAGTTTTTGAAGCCGAATAAAACGTTACACATTGAGAATATCAACGTGTAAGGACTGACAGAGGTGTAGCTGCAAATAATAAAAACAAAGTCACAACATGAGGAAGGTTGGAAGGATTACCGTGTCTTCAAGGGAGGAAATAAACTGAATTGAACACAATGTCAAGCTGTTAGTTGTACGTAAACTGTGTATATTCCTATATTTAACTTCCTTGATGAGTCACCAGCACCTTCAGACTGTTAAACCCCATGGTGAGTTATAACGGTAGCTGTATATTAATGTTGGGAGTAATGTGTTTAGTAGTCAATTACTTTATTAAACATGTAATTAACTATTGAAAAGAATGTACTTATCCACCACCTGATGGGCTGTGTGGGCTATTTTCAATGGTTCGATGAACTATGGAACCAAATCTCTGGCACTATACTAAAAACTAAAAGTCCCTTCTTGTTGTGTCTTCACACCTCATCTCAAGAACTGTGAAGATTAGGCACATTTGAAACATGGTGGATTAAAGAAAACAACAAAAGTGTTTGAAATCTGTTCTTTACACATTGGAAACAATACTGGTGGTCATCCTGATATATTTACTGATTCCTTACTGAGTTAGGAGTTATGAATGAATAAATAAAAGAGTATGAGACATGAAAAGAAGAAAGGGGGGGGGGAACTCTATCGCGCCCATCTTTATAGTTACACAATCTGATGGTAATTTATTCTCTTCTTTAGAATCTAACCGCCATGAATATTACAGCAAATACAGTTTTATATAAATGTCAGGAAGTAGACATCAAAGCTTTACTTTTTATTTATGTTACTAACCAACAAGAAATGTCAGACCCCTCGTTCTTATATCGATACAGGAATACTTCCTTTGGATTAAGCAGAACACAAGTGGAAGCAGCCAAAGTGTCTGATCAATCAGCGACAATCAGCCCCACGAAACATGATGAACATCAATGATCCAAAAGTTCCTTACCTCTTTGAATATACTGCCCTGGGAGCTGTGACTTATTTCTTGCTACAGTAGAACTATCCCACAGCAGCTTCATGGAACCACTGTATTCCATTAGTTCTTTAGTTCCTAAAAAGCAGGTTAAAGTCACTGGTACCTGGCTCCACCTATGTTTGGTGTACACGGATTCCTTTATTTTGGTATACATTTTAGTTGCATGTTACTTAGATGTTGTCTTGTGTTGACTGTTGAAGAAAGAAATGGACGTAGTTACATTTGTGGATTACCAGTTCAAAGTCTCAATGTTGTCTTCACCTTGGTATTTGGTGGTCACCATTTTATTTTTGGGAAACCAGAAGTGAAATTACCACTGCTTACCAGCGTTATTTACAGAAAACCAACACAAACTTCAACAAATTAAAACAAATCTAAACTTCTCCTCTTTGCCTACATGGCCTTTTACAAACAAGTCCTTTTCTACCTTTTTTTTTTTACTTTCAGCATCAACATACTCCGAGCCAAACACGTCCAAAAGAAGTGGATGTAGTTACCGTGACATCACCCATTGTTCATGGACTGACAGTCTTCAGCCTTGTGTTCCGCATTTTGGCCATTGCAATAGGGTAGAGGGTGGAGTCAAGTACAACCATAGGACACTTTCTCACATTGTCTAGCAGAAAAAAAAGCTCTTGAATGAAAAAAAGAGAACCTGTTTTTGAAATGATGGAATCCATATTTGTAGCCTGATAAGTAAAATACACGTTGGTGTTGGTTAGTTTCTGCCAAACAAAATAAATGAGATACTTGACAATAACAAGTTACAACAAAGCACAAACGTCCAAAGAAATTAACAAAGGGATAAAAACAAAGGAGTTCAACAAAATCATTGCATGAATTTGCCCACAGTCACAAAAAGTCAACTTCTATGAAATATAAGAAAAAGTGAGTCTGTGAATCTTTGAGCCGCAGGCAAATCATCCTTTCACCCTGGGGCTCTGATAGCAAAGACCCGTGAAGTCACCTCTGCAGTCTGAGCCTGTGGGCTATGAAAAATGTTCCCTCAATTGTTAGAACTTTGTTGCAGTCAATGTTCTGTATTCTAGCTCCACTGATAGCTGACACTGAATACATTTGCAAAGTTAAAAACAACTGCTTCTTCATCACCACAGTCTGTGAACACCAAACAAGGTCTCACAATGATGCACATGATCAAATAAGAGCTCATGGTAATAGTCAATAATTGTGTTTGATTGCTTATTTTGTGCACGTTCCATCCCATTATGTATGTGCATGTGAGTTTGACTGCATGGTGCTTGGAGAGTGAGATGGCTCTGAGCATTACAAGGGCAGATCTGCAGGATCACAAGTGTGTACAAGTTTGAGTTCAATCAAAGTTTACAGTGATAAATAATTAAAAGCTCGAAATACAGATACTCAAGGTTGCAATTGTATTCCAGTATGCAAGCAGCGACTGTAAATTATGCTGTAATAGCAACAATTCCCTTTGGTTCTGCTGGTCTCAAATCACTAGCTAACAGAAGCATCAGCATCTATCTATCTGCATACAGCTTTTCAAACTTGAAAGAATAAGAAATACACCAACAAGTGCTGCAGTTATTGGCTTGATTAAATTATCAAATAGTTACCAACTCGCTATCTGTAAAGAAGAATCAAATATCAAAATGGGGATTTATTTATTTTGTGTCAATTATTGTATTTCACTTGTCATTAAGTTGCTAAATGTCACAAGCTTTAAATATATATGTATAGTACATCCAAGAAAATGTGTAAATTTTTCCATAAAAGGTTTGCACTAAGTCACAAAAGCTAGCAGCTCACTATACAGTAGGTGCAGTGTATTACCATCTCACAGTAATGAAAAACTATAGCTAG
>NC_136907.1:58354746-58557246 GCF_949606895.1 Notothenia rossii | reverse complement strand
TTTTCATTTTAGCCGCACTGAATTTAACTAGAAGTCATGGCTGTGTCAATTACCAGTCTAATATCGTTTTACAAAGAGGACAAGAAGAGTGTAGATAGAGGAGAGAACCACTACAAGTCAGGACACGTTACAGTGCAGCCTAGATGAAGGTGTGCTTACCGGTGTTGTCAGGGCTAGCATGAGGGACAAGGTTTATAGTGTCGGTGAGTATTGATAGCAAGAGTACCGTTAACCTCGAGTTAATTTATTCACATTAATTCCCATCAACAAATCAATTGTATGTGTCAAATGAAATCTTTATTAGGCAAGGCAAGGCAAGTTTATTTATATAGCACTTTTCAACACAAGGCAATTCAAGGTGCTTTACAAAAAATGAAAGACATTAAGAAAATAGCATTTAAAATCAGTCATTAAAAAGAAAAGCTAATAAAATAAACATTAAAAGAAAAAATACATGGATAAAAGTTACAGTGCAGTCTAAGATATGAATAGTTTAATTAAAAGCAGCGACAAAAAGAAAAGTCTTCAGCCTGGATTTAAAAGTAGTAAGAGTTGCAGCGGACCTGCAGGTTTCTGGGAGTTTGTTCCAGATATTTGGAGCATAATAACTGTACGCTGCTTAGTTCTGACTCTGGAGACAGAATGCTGACCAGTCCCTGAAGACCTGAGAGATCTGGATGGTTCATCATTTAGCAGGAGGTCAGAAATGCATTTGGTCCTAAACCATTCAGTGCTTTATAAACAGCAGCAGTATTTTTGAAATCTATTCTTTGACACACAGGAAGCCAGTGTAAGGACTTCAGAACAGGAGTGATGTGATCCACTTTCTTATTGTTAGTGAGGACTCGAGCAGCAGCGTTCTGAATTAGCTGCAGCTTTCTAATAGATTTTTTAGTGAGACCTGTGAAGACACCATTGCAGTAGTCCAGTCTACTGAAGATAAAAGCATGGACACGTTTTTCCAAATCCTGCTGTGACATTAGTCTTTTAATCCTAGATATGTTCTTTAGGTGATAGTAAGCTGATTTAGTAATTGTTTTAATGTGACTGTTGAAACCAATAATTAATTTAACCCGCTGACAAGAGAGCCCACCTCCGAAGATCGTGACTGGCTGAGGGACAGACTCGGGGGCAGGTTTTCAGGAATTTCTTGGCTTCTCTCCCCCGAGCCAGAAGAGGAACACTACAGCTTGGAAACAATTACTGTTCCTGAAATTATCAAATCTGTTGGGCATCAGGGACCTGAGGCAATTGTTGCAAGCATGGCATTGTCTGAAGAGCAACAGAGGCCAATTCAGGTGGCTACCACTGGTCAGCGAACCAACCCAAACTGGCATTTGTTCAGGAAAGGAAGGTTGACTGCCAGCAACTTTGGAGCTGTCCTGAGGTCAAAGCGTGTGACTGCTTCCTTTATTGCCAGGGTGCTAGGGCAACAACAGGCCCTTGATGGTGTTTTGTCTGTACAGTGGGGGACTATGAATGAATGTGAGGGCGTCAGGGCATTCACCACTGCAACTCAGATGCAGGTCCTTGAGTCAGATTTGTGGCTCTCCCTATCAGGATTGTTGGGGGCATCTCCAGATGGTCTGGTACGGTCTTCCGCTGTGCTGGAGGTAAAGTGTCCCTACGGAGCCAGGGAAATGACAATTAGTGAAGCATTGCAAATCAAGGGCTTCTGTGTCAGTAAGGAAGGAGAAACATTCAGCCTGCGTGAGGAACATCCTTACTGGCACCAAGTGCAAGGTCAGCTTCACCTCACTGCAAGAAAGAAGAAATAAACAAATTGTAAATTGTTTTCAATTTACATTTACTCGCCTTTGCAATGTTGTGGTTGTTAGAGTGTTAGGTTTCCTGTCAGCTCGTCTGTTGGGAAGATATAAAATATTAGTTTCATGGAAGTCACACCGTCACATATACTGTAAGAGCATTAAGACATACAGTACATAGGCTAAAACAAAACATCTAAAGATATAACCTTGCACTTTGATAAGTCTCGTGAACATTTTCACTATTTTGACATTTTTATAGATGAAAATTGAACTAAAGAAATAAATGGTAGATTAATCCATATTGAAAATAAGTGTCAGCTGCTACACTAATTATAATAGTTATATTTCTTAATTAATTAAGATAAGATATTACTGTATTGATCCGCGGGTACAAGCGGCCAAGATGGGTTTTCTCCGCAGGGTGGCTGGTGTCTCCCTTAGGGATAAGGTGAGAAGTTCGGTCATCCGGGAGGGACTCGGAGTTGAACCGCTCCTCCTTCGCGTCGAAAGGAGCCAGTTGAGGTGGTTCGGGCACCTAGTTAGGATGCCACCTGGGCGCCTCCCTAGGGAGGTGTTCCAGGCACGTCCAGCTGGGAAGAGACCAAGGGGTAGACCTAGAACCAGATGGAGGGATTATATCTCTTCGCTGGCCTGGGAGCGCCTTGGGATCCCCCAGTCAGAGCTGGTTGATGTGGCCAGGGAAAAGAAAGTTTGGGGCTCTCTGCTGGAACTGTTACCTCCGCGACCCGACCACGGATAAGCGGGAGAAGATGGATGGATGTATTGATCCCAATTTGGGAAATGTTTGTGTTGCAGCAGCATAACAAGAAAAACAAAATATAAGTTATTATATACAAAAGTATGTGAGGGATGGAATATTAAATTGAATATAAATGTAAAATGTACATGTTATTTTACGTCCCAGAGAAGCTATGGAGCCGAGAGTTCTCTGCCAGCCAGAGGTGATTTGTTATTTGTTCAATATGTCAAACTGATTTCCCTGACTACAATCTTTAGTTACATGGTGAAACGTTATGCTGCTTGTACTAATTAGACTTATCATATAAGCCACAGATGTTTTCATAGGATGTACCGGTATTCATTATCTTTACTTATGTTGCGGTCTTTTCAGCAGCGCCATCTCTAAAACGGCGATACAGTCACTACCCATTATTTACATTTCACCGTGACATGGACAAAAATGTAACGTCCGCTTACCTCATAGCACGAATCCAGACTCTCCTTTGGAAAACATTGGCCGGGAAACGATAGAACAAGCACGTTTCATGCGAAGACCTGTGGCTGCAACCCGGAGCAAAGCAACAAACCATCGCGTAGCTAACTAGTAGCGCTAGCTTTAGCTAACGTTAGCTAACAAAACGAACTGCCGAGTAAAATTGGAAAACACTGGTAATTAATTATTCTATCATTTGTAAAACTACGGTGTTAAAAACGACAATTTCAAAAATACAGATGCTAATGGTCAGATATAGATATACAGATACTAAAGATAGGCAGGTACTTGCTTTCAAGCAGAACACAGGGGAAAACAAACTTAGCGGGAGTGTTTATGTGTTCGGCGTAATGACGTACAACGGCCTCGACAATTTCTTTAGTCCTATTCAGCCATTCGGTAACAACCATCGTTTTTCAGACACGTAAACTCTTCAAAAATCCCCAGTGGGGTCACTGCTGATGTATTTAATGTCGTAGAACAAAACGTGATTTATCTCTTAAATTTGTGTCAACCACAGACCTTATTTCGAGCTATTTTCCAAAACCCTATGGAAAAAATGCATTGCCTTTTGAGGAAGGAGCCGGAAGTGCTAAAAATGCTAACTTACTTCCGGGTTTTACGACGCGTCACTGCGGTTCTCTATTGGCTGGGCGAATTGCAAACCACGCCCCGTTAGACTCTGAATTTTTTAACCGCCTTCGATTCCGAACCAGCATTGCACTTACAGCATCCGACGAGTGGGTCAAATCCCTAGTTGGCTGCAATAACCCAGTTACAAAGCTGTATAACATGAGCACAAAGACAACAAGCTCAGTGAACTCCATCATGTCTGAGGTCGGAAAGTAAACAAACGCCTCATGTACAGCGGGTGGGCTTTATACCCCCTCCCCTGTGTAGTTCTTCTTCTCTCATTTTTTTTTGTACTCGCCGTGAAGTGGTTTTGCGGCCTGCCAGTAAACCCAGAGAAGAAGAAGACGAAGTGACGTCAGCGTAATCTTGCCTCAGGGAAAGTACTGCGGTGTGAATGCGATTGGCACTAGCCCCCTGGCGGATTCAGTGCCGTGGTACTTTAGTGCCGGCAAGTCCTGCGGTGTGAAAGCGGCTATATAGTTTGAGAGGGAGGGGAAAGAAATGAGAATACGGGCCGTTTCTCAATGTCGAGTATACCTGCTGCAGAGCCACTATTTCAAGTATATACTAAAGTTGCGCCGAATGCTGGGCATTTAACATGCATTTAAACAGTCCTTCGGTGCCACTCGATGACGTAATACTTGAAATAGTGGCTCTGCAGCAGGTTTACTCAACATTGAGAAACGGCCACTGTCTCCCCAGTTCCGGTATATTGGCATGGGGCAGTCTAAGGTCTGAAAAGTGAAGCCAAAGTCCCCTAAACTTGCATTCTCTCTGATAACTAGTAGGGTTCTACTTTAACGGTTGAAAGAAGAAGTCCGATTGAATAGTTTGGTTTTACTGTAATGTGGTTCCAAATTAAAAAAACATGAGAAAAGACAAAAATGAAAATGGAAACTCAAAGCTTCACACTGGTCGTTACCATACCAATGGGTGACATCATGTTGACCAAATACACCTTTTAGGAAGGAGAGGGCTATCTTTTGAAGGGCTTTAAAGTCCATGAGGAGCCTTTTAAACTGGAATCTTTGTTGAATGGGAAGCCAGTGGAGGTTTAGAAGGATTTGGAGTGTTGTAATCTCTGGTGTGAGAGTTCGTGAGCAGTTTAACCGCCGAGTTTTGGATGTTTTATAAATGGTGGAGGAGTGGGATATTGGGGGATGTTACGTATAGAATGCTGTTAAAGAAGTGGAATCATTGAGCGATGAAGGCGTACATGAGCAATTCAGCAGGTGAGAAAGAGAGGGAGGGGCAGAGACTGGCACTGTTTATAAGATGGAAGAAGGTTGTTTTTTTAATGTGATAACCATGGTTTTTCAGAGGCGAAGGTTTGATGAGAGATGACACCAAGGCTGTGGATTTCATTGTTAAACATGGCGCACCTGCTTTACTCTCTGTTATCACTTCCCTTTGAAGGCAGCAGATCATTAAAAACTAAAGGGCCCATGGAAAAAGGAATCAGAATAAAACTTTATGAATTATAAATGTTTTTTCATATTTCTAGGAATATATTAAAGTTCAACAACATCCATGTTTGCAGTTTACAATGTTTCTAAAGTTATTAAAATATGTTAACATTTATTTATTTACTTAATATTACTATTAAAGGCACTCAAAAATGTCAGAGTTTGTTTGGCCTCCAAACTGCTGAGTGGGCGTACCGGAATAAGCCAGTCATCCATCCATCTATCCATATATAAATTTAATTATGTTACTCTCTAATTACAGTATGTTTGCTCTTGCAAAATACAAACCCTGCCTGGCTGTGTATATTGTACTACAAAGTATTTTTCAGTTGTAGGTAGTCAGTGTAATGTTGTAAACTGTGTCCTCCTCACTTTCCCTCCCACCTCGCACTAAACTGCCTCAATGTCACGCAGTAAGGCAAAGACAATTAAGGTGTATAAATATGTAAATATGGTCACGCCAGCTCAGCAGGAGGAACAGCGTAATGACATTTTCTGCCCTCGTTTGGCTATTCCCCAAGACACCTCCAAATTAGAAACCTTAATGACAACCAATAACGCACAGATGGTCAAACTCTGGGGGCACACCGGCCCTTCTGATGCTGCCCGGGCTCCTTGCGGCATTGCTCTTCGTGCCAACAATACACAAACAAACACACATAAGGCAAAAGGGACACACAGATAAACACACGCAAATGGGCAATCCAGCACTAGCATGCAGGGAAGCAGGGACACAAGAATGCATGATTCAGAACACACACTCACACACACGTATAATACCTAGCCAGATGCTACCCGTGCCCATGGGGGTGATCATGGTCGTAACTAGAAGGTCAGGTCTTGGCAGGCCGTTTAGGGCCAGGGAGGGCTCTGCTTCAGTGTGTGTTCTCCTATGTGTTTGTTTGTGTGTGTGTGTGTGTGTGTGTGTGTGTGTGTGTGTGTGTGTGTGTGTGTGTGTGTGTGTGTGTGTGTGTGTGTGTGTGTGTGTGTGTGTGTGTGTGTGTGTGTGTGTGTGTGTGTGTGTGTGTGTGTGTGTGTGTGTGTGTGTGTGTGTGTGTGTTTGTGTGTGTGTGTATAGAGGTTATTGTTTGGTGTCTCAGGTAATATGTCCGGCGAGTCTCTGTGGCAGATGTCGACCATCCGTCTTTGCGAAGCTGACATATAGAAACAGTTCCTGTGGTCGCGTCTCAGGAGAGAAACAGGGAGTGAGTACAAGCAAGGAAAGAAGTGTTGGTGTGGAGTTTATGTGTGTGTGTGTGTAATACATACAGAGAGAACGCAAGAGGAGAGACAGAGAACGAGATGTTTTGGCTGCATTCCTACAGTAATTAGTTCAACCTAGCTATTTGTTCTTCCTACCTCCATTAGATGGGAAAATGTTTCTTTTGGGAGTAAGCAAGTTTTCACAGAGGGCAAAACAGTGCAAAGGAAGCAGAAAGATTTGTGAGGGTTGCCAAACTCGGTCACAGAAGTCTAAAATAAAAAAGGAACATTTTAAGAAAGTCAGCTCATTATAACGTATAAAGCAGTTGTTTACTTAAAACAGACATATTATGATCATTTCCAGGTTCATATTTGTGTTTTGTGCCTCTCCTGTGACATTTACCTGACGTTTACCTGCTTTAATGTTCAAAAAGTGCTTTGTCTGTCCCATACTGCCTGTGCTGCAGCACCTGTTCTTACCCTCAGTAAGAAATCAGAGCCCAGTCTGCTCTGATTGGTTAGCTGGTTGGCTCAGTTGTGATCCGCTTAGAGATCTCCCACCCCTTAGCCTATCACATACAATGTAAGTAAGTCAGTAACATTTATTTATAAAGCGCTTTTCACAGACACAAAGTTACAAAGTGCTTGACTAAATATTAAAACAGCATAGGAATCATACAATAATAAATGACCACACAAGCCACGTGTTAAGAATTGCTAAGAACACAAAAACACAATAAAAACAGAATTTAAAAGAAATGTGATGGAGCGCTAACCAATATAAGCGCAAGTTTGACAGTGATGTAACTATGTAGGAATCAAATTGAGGGAGGGAGTGGGAGGGAAACTCCTTTGTGAACTCTTGGATTTTAGCCTTAGCAAACCATTTACATGCAAAAACCTATATGGTACACACCAGGGAAGGGGAAACCCCACAAAGCTTTAACAATTGTCACAATTTGATGCAGATTCAAATAAATCTATTTAATTTGATTTACTGCCCAGCCCAGAGTAGATTTTTCAGATTCAGATTTTTTGACTTTCAGTTGAAGTTATCTTAGAAAAATATTTGACATGATAACCTTTCCTTACATTACATTACACATGAACTATAACAATAAAAACTTCCTTATGTGGTGATGTTAGGAGTCAGTGTTGGTATTTTTTTTAAACAATCTGCTGCATTGAAGAGCAAAATTCAGAATCGCTTAACACAATCTTGATCCTGCGAATCAGCTTTGTCAAGAGCTTTACAATCTAATTTCACCAGCAATCACACCAACACACAGGAAATAGTCTCCAGGTGCCTCATTTCCTTTCCTCACGCTTCGCTTTGCATTTGCAAGTTGTAGCACGAAAAAGGACTATGAGATTTACTCAAGGCAGTCACTTACTGTGTTAGTGACGGGGAGACCACTTGGCCCTCAGGTGCTCAGTTTCCCAACTACCCTCCCCCACGCACAAACTCCTCATGCACCATGGTGATAATTATCATATTATTCCTGGCGAGGAAGGCTCATTATACACGTGTCTATAAATAATCAAGGAGCTTCACAAATGATCCATCTTTAGAAATAGTTCAGAAATGTATCAAGCACATTCTCACATCTGAATCATTGCAGCTCATAATATCATTTGAGTGTGCAACAAAGTGTCAAGGTGCGATTCCAATAAAGTGTTGCCAACACACAGTACTTGTTGATAGCTGAACAATGGGGGATAAACCTCACCTACTGTACTGTGCAATGTATTTATATAAAGAATACAAAACACATTTCATTGGCCTGTCAGATCAAAGCTTCTTTTAAACACTACTTACAAGAGAGCAGGATTATGTATTTGTCAGTGGTTTTAGGGTTGAAAATCAAATTAGCGCTGCATAGAAAGTCGGCTGTCCAACAAGCACTCCTTTTCATCCCTATTTTTCATTTATTTTGATGAAAACCTTTCTCTTTTAATATTTAAATCCGCTGTAATAAGTGAAACAGTTGGAGTCATTCATTTTGTTTGGCAAATGACAAATACAAAATAAAATAAGTTAAGCTTACAAAGCTGAAAGGATTGTTGATTTTATGGATATTCAGTCAGGAGAAACTCATGGTGCATGCGTCATTGTGGACTTTGCCTCAAAGTGGCTTTGAAACCTTTAATCATTTAATTCAGTTTAAACCGCATTCTTATGGTGCGTGTTTTAAATCTAAAGTTGTATTAGTGTTTTCTAACTTAGTGAAAGGTTTTCATTGATTGTTTGAATTGTTAACCAGCATAAGTTAGTATCCATAATGATATTTAAAAATCAAATCTCAAAAAAGCATTTTGTAAACACTGCTTAATCATACAATCGGGTTTAATATTTTAAGTGTCCAAATTTCAATCAGGATTCAAGTTTCAAGGCTTAATTGTCATTTGTACATTAGCTACAGTGTAGATATGTCAATGAAAATCGTAGGTCACAGGCTCCTCCAACAGTGCAACACATATATAGGACATAGAACAAATAAAACAGATAAAATAGTGCAAGTAAATACAAATAAATAATAGAAATAGTGCAAGAATAGTGGCCAAACATCAGACTAAGTGTTAACTCTGGGGCTAAATGTTAATAATATTTCCATCAGAGGTGTCTGATCATACAGTATGTCCATTTCAACTAACATTGTATTGGAGACGAATTACAGAAAAATATAATAAAATAAGCACACAGCGGAAACAGACATTCCTTTCTAGTGCTACAGACAATCCGACATACACTCGGCTCACACATGCTGTTGATAAACTATGCCTATCCAGTCTTGGTTGCACTTGTAGATAAACCAAGACACTCTGACTCTTCGGAGATTATGCAGTCGAAACCGTGCTTATCATTTATTCAGTTGATATCCTTCCTTGGTTCACTTACTGCCAATGTTAAGTCCATGAAAAAGAACCTTGGGGTTACTTTGATAAGCACTTATCCTTGAGCAGCAAACCAGAAATAGCACCCAACCATGTTTTATCAACTAAAAACATCTCCAAGATAAGACACATGCTCAAGTTGAATAAAAAAGAAAAAACATGCGTGCTTTTATATCATGCCTGGTAAAACAACCACGCGGTCAAAATCCAGAACTCAGCAGCCAGATTATTGTCTAAATCTAGGAGGTCCTGTCATATAATCATTATCACTGCAATGGTTGCCCTATTTATTTAGAAAAACAAAACAAAATTAAGTAAAAGGCCATTCACATTCTGGTTGGCTTATTTTAAATAACTTTGAACTTATTAACTCCCATTTACAAATGCACATCCACATATATGGTGGTACACAACAGCATCAGATCAGCACCACAAGCACAGCGGCCGCAGCTCCACGTTTCATTTTGGAAATTTGATAAAGTATCCATAATAGCATTAGCAAGCCTTTACTAACAAATCAATACTACGTCAGACTCAGCCATGAAAAAAAGCACAGCAACTCATTAAAGCCCTAACGTTACACAGTATGAATGAATGGATTACTGCACTGATCTCACTCATCTTTGCATTAATATAATTCATCATCAATGGCACGGTGGCAACATTTTATCACAGATGCAGATTAAAGAAGTTGCGTATTTTCCCACAAATTAGACGAATAAATAGGCTGATTGAAATCCCTTATCGGACTCAATAACAAAAATAAACATGTACTAACCTAGTGGATATTCTTCTTAAGGGATTTTGACTTTGCAAAGATGTTATCGACACTGCTCAAGTCTACATCGACATTTTGAAACATCACAAAGAAACACATGTAAAAAAAAACTAATATTAATATGTTCTATAATTGACGACAGAAGGCACCTTACTATAGGGCTCTTTAATTTGCTTACACTGAAGTGAAGATGCTCTGACTCTGGCTTTATAGTGGAAGCCCCTTCCATGAGACATACCATAGTTAATTGAAAACAATCAACCAATTATGCAAAATAACTTTAACAAATCTTTCAGTGTACATTTCAACATCATGCAATCTGTCTTGACACAACTCATTATGCGAGAATAAATATGTAGAATCCTCTACAAAGGCATTTATGCTGCACTATCAGCAGAAAGACCCCTCTGTACTGGGTTAAACATGGTACTTTCTATGCACCCCTTCTCTATTTATGTAATTGGATTTGTCCACTCCCAACTTGTTGACACTGACAGTCAGACCAGGAAATATTGCAAAAAATAGTTTTTCAGCTAAAACTGTGTTTTTATTGAGGGCATTTCTTGTAAATGCGTGTGATTATTTTTTAGATATTTTCTGTCATCTAATGCCAGAATACCATAAAACTAATGCTAATGCTAAAGCTAGTGCTACAACTAATGCTAAAGCTAATCTTGAAGCTAATGCTAATCCTCAAGCTAATGCTAAAACTAATTCTGAAGCTAATCTTGAAACTTATATTAGAGCTAATGCTAAAGCTAATGCTGTGTAGTGTGTAATAGCTCTAAAGAAAGACAATGATTCTAGGAAAGTAGTGCAACAATGATATTAGCATGGCATAATACTAGTCACAACAATCCCGAGTGAGCAAGATTAGAAATGATATTATATTTCTCTGTGCTATGAACTATGTGCACCTACTTATTTGTAGCTATTGCATAAAGCTATGACATGTGGTCTTACCTGCACATTGTATCTGTTTTATTAGTTTCTTTCTCTTACTTACACCACTTTATTGTTGTTTTTCTTATTTTGCACAGGGGGGATTTGCAGTTTGTCATCTTTATTTGTTATTCTGTCAATCTTTTAATCTGGAAAGCACTTGTGTTTGAGCTTAAAAAGTACTATTTTAATATAGATGATTTTAAGTCATTCATGAAAAGGCAGCTCATTGTAATAAATATATTCATATGGGAGACTGCAGGTTTGGGATATATCTGTCTGTCACATTTATTCTACCTTAATATGAGATTCACAGCATGATTGTAACTTCAGTCTACAATGCGAACTGAACCTCAATCTTTTTTTTTTATATACTCAATGTTTTTGAAAATGTAAGCAGGTTATTGTGGGCTATGTAGAGGTGGTACAGTTTCTTGTTGATACAGCAACAAAAGTCAGCAGAGATATTCAAGTCAAATACAGTTAAAAAACAATGCAAAAGGTCAAACAAGCAGTCTAAATAGAATATTATTACTTTATGATGTCTACCCAAAATGGAGAGGAAGCACAGATGGAAACGGATACCAACAACGTTTTGTTCTTTTATAATTGAAGCAACTGCTTGAGTCAGAAAACACTATGTTCATTTTAATATACTGCTACGGTTTTATTTGAAAAGCCCCACAGGAAAAATAAACTATCATGCAGATTTTTCCTATCATGTTTTTCATTGTACCTGAAACAGCACATCCCATGCCTATACCATTATACCAACCCACCTTTTGGCATTGTTTCACAGCTGTTTTTGGGCTAAACTGCCAGTAAGAGCCTAATTGCACTAGTATTGTAATGTATTTTGTTGCATGTATCACCACTAACATTATCACTACCCAAAGCTCTTAACCTTAAGTGACCTCAAAGAAATGATGAACATCTATTTTTTCACAGAGTTCAACTTACGCAATTGATTGAGCACTATCAAGCTGTCTTGATGCTGCATATATTTGAAAAGAGAACCAGTGAGTGGATGAAGGCTTTTGTAGTGTGTGAGCTGTGCTGCACTATCAACTTTCATTTGAACTCTGTGTCTGTGTATCCCTATAGAAGAGAAATGCTTTGCTGACAGTATGAGTAGTCAGGAGACAGCAATACACATAAAGGCAGTCAAAGCTATAGAGAATGGAAGTAGAAGAGGAGAATAAATTAAATAAACCCCAGGAACACCCTTTTATTTTTTCCGAAAGACAGATGGCAGAAAGGTGGAATGAGAGATTGCATTGATGCAGAAGCTAGGGGATTAGAGGCTAAACAGAAATTGACGTCAGTTAGTTGTGACTACACCTAGTCCGATATTTACAAAGAATATTGTCGAAAATAACACAAAAACTACAAGCACGCTAAGATGTCATGATCAGTGACTGGAAATAGCTGAGTTGGTGCAAAGTAAACAGCTCGTGGCCATGCCACCCTACTGTAAAATGCACTTCAGTATAGATGTACTTGCATTTGAAACAAATAAGCTATAGACACCAAAACTGTTTTTGTACCAGGCTATGTGTTTGCTGTAAAGTTGGGCATTTAACGTCTGTGGGAATAGACTCACTTTTGGATCAAGCCTTCAGGGTCCATACGAGGAACTACAGTCATTTTAACATCTGAGGTTTCAGATTGGTGCCAAAGTTGAACTGATTTAGTAGTTATTCAGGTAACATAATTGTATGTGTTGCAAACCTCCTTGTAGGTGAAAACAGGGAAGTAATAAAGTCACTGTCGTAATCTCATTGCAAAGTCATAACTTTTTCACATTATCTGACCAAAGTAAAGGACATTAAACGTCCAGATGATCTCACCTTTTGACAAAGATCTGGTCCGTCAGTGATCATATATTGTCTTTATACGAAGTGTTCAGTCTGTACCCTAGACGTTGTCCTAAACTACAGCTCAAATCAATCAGTGTCAGAAATTGACATTTTATCAATTGTTCTCTGCACACTTTGACTCCAAAGTTGGGGGACATGTGTTTTCTCCCCCTGGCTTGATGTATGATGTGAATAACAAGTGCTATTCGTTTAACTTTTTTCCAATGGTTTTTGACACAATCAAATAACTTTCTATGATTATATGTTGTGTCTTTGTCCACAATTTTGTGTTTTTATTCTGGCATTTATGTAATATTGTTAATGGAATTAAATGTCCCTTGCTCATGTGTTCATTAAAGTCTGGTTCTGGTGATAGGAAGTCCCTGGGGAATATCTACGTTGCTAGAAAGAAGAGCCGTAGGTCTTATTAAATATAGAGGGAAACAGACCCTGGCAGACATCGTGAACGGGTTGTTGTTTACTCCAGTTCTGGATCCCAAGAGTTTGTTCAGAGCATGTAGTGATGACTTTGTTCACCGCTGAATTGTGAAGCCTCTGACACACAAGAGCCTTCCACATCTTTTCTTTATCCACTGTGCTCCGGGTCTCGTTTTTAGTGCGATTCTGGAGATTGTTGACTTTTAAAAGCCTAAAGAAAAACACTTATTTGTATTTATTTATCCATGACTTTACCCTTGTCCTGGATAGAGAAGTGTTGGGTGGTGTCGGCCGACACCGGGCTCTGCTCGGCCTCTGGAGCTGTCTGGTCTTTGCCCTCAATCCCGGCCCCCTGAGAGCCGCAGTCTTCGCCCTCGATCCCGGCCCTCTGTGAGCCGCAGTCTTCGCCCTTGAGCCCGGCCTCCTGAGAGTCGCAGTCTTCGCCCTCGATCCCGGCCCTCTGTGAGCCGCGGTCTTCGCCCTCGATCCCGGCCCCCTGACTCTTCCTGCCGCGGTCTTCGCCCTCGGGCCCGGCCCCCTGGCTCTTCCTGCCGCTGCATTCGCCCTCATGCTCGGCCGCCCGAGTCCCCCACCCTAGACTCTGCCTTGCCCCCGGGCCGTCCGCCCGAATCACCCTTTTTGAACTCTGCCTTGCCCCCGGGCCGTCCGCCCGAGTACCCCTTTTTGAACTCTGCCTTGCCCCCGGGCCGTCCGCCCGAATCCCCCTTTTTGAACTCTGCCTTGCCCCCGGGCCGTCCGCCCGAGATCCCTTCCTGGTCCTATGCTGTGCCCCTGGGCGGTCAGCTCAGTCCGTCCTCCTGACTGTTAAGTCCATGGCAAAGAACCTTAGGGTTACTTTGATAAGCACTTATCATTGAGCAGCAAACCAGAAATAGCACCCAACCATGTTTTATCAACTAAAAACCACTCCAAGATAAGACACATGCTCAAGTTTAATAAAACAGAAAAAACACACGTGCTTTTATATCGCGCCTGGTAAAACAACCACGCGGTCAACGTCCAGAACTCAGCAGCCAGATTATTGTCTAAATCTTGGAGGTCCTATATTATAATCATCATCACTGCAATGGTTGCCCTATTTATTTAGAAAAACAAAACAAAATTAAGTAAAAGGCGATCCACATTCTGGTTGGCTTATTTTAAATAACTTTGAACTTATTAACTCCCATTTACAAATGCACATCCACATATATGGTGGTACACAACAGCATCAGATCAGCACCACAAGCACAGCGGCCGCAGCTCCACGTTTTATTTTGAAAATTTGATAAAGCATCCATAATAGCATTAGCAAGCCTTTACTAACAAATCAATACGACGTCAGACTCAGCCATGAAAAAAAGCACAGCAACTCATTAAAGCCCTAACGTTACACAGTATGAATGAATGGATTACTGCACTGATCTCACTCATCTTTGCATTAATATAATTCATCATCAATGGCACGGTGGCAAAATGTTATCACAGATGCAGATTAAAGAAGTTGCGTATTTCCCCACAAATTAGAAGAATAAATAGGCTGATTGAAATCCCTTATCGGACTCAATAACAAAAATAAACCTGTACTAACCTAGTGTATATTCTTCTTAAGGGCTTTTGACTTTGCAAAGATGTTATCGACACTGCTCAAGTCTACATCGACATTTTGAAACATCACAAAGAAACACATGTAAAAAAAAACTAATATTAATATGTTCTATAATTGACGACAGAAGGCACCTTACTATAGGGCTCTTTAATTTGCTTACACTGAAGTGAAGATGCTCTGACGCTGGCTTTATAGTGGAAGCCCCTTCCATGAGACATATAGTTCATTGAAAACAATCAACCAATTATGCAAAATAACTTTAACAAATCTTTCAGTGTACATTTCAACATCATGCAATCTGTCTTGACACAACTCATTATGCGAGAATAAATATGTAGAATCCTCTACAAAGGCATTTATGCTGCACTATCAGCAGAAAGACCCCTCTGTACTGGGTTAAACATGGTACTTTCTATGCACCCCTTCTCTATTTATGTAATTGGATTTGTCCACTCCCAACTTGTTGACACTGACAGTCAGACCAGGAAACTCTGCATGAACAAAGTAACATATGAGAAAAAGACCAAACACCTGGTAAGTAAAAAATATTGCAAAAAATAGTTTTTCAGCTAAAACTGTGTTTTTATTGAGGGCATTTCTTGTAAATGCGTGTGATTACTTTTTAGATATTTTCTGTCATCTAATGCCAGAATACCATAAAACTAATGCTAATGCTAAAGCTAGAGCTACAACTAATGCTAAAGCTAATCTTGAAGCTAATGCTAATGCTCAAGCTAATGCTAAAACTAATTCTGAAGCTAATCTTGAAACTTATATTAGAGCTAATGCTAAAGCTAATGCTGTGTAGTGTGTAATAGCTCTAAAGAAAGACAATTATTCTAGGAAAGTAGTGCAACAATGATATTAGCATGGCATAATACTAGTCACAACAATCCCGAGTGAGCAAGATTAGAAATGATATTATATTTCTCCGTGCTATGAACTATGTACACCTACTTATTTGTAGCTATTGCATAAAGCTATGACATGTGGTCTTACCTGCACATTGTATCTGTTTTATTAGTTTCTTTCTCTTACTTACACCACTTTATTGTTGTTTTTCTTATTTTGCACAGGGGGGATTTGCAGTTTGTCATCTTTATTTGTTATTCTGTCAATCTTTTAATCTGGAAAGCACTTGTGTTTGAGCTTAAAAAGTACTATTTTAATATAGATGATTTTAAGTCATTCATGAAAAGGCAGCTCATTGTAATAAATATATTCATATGGGAGACTGCAGGTTTGGGATATATCTGTCTGTCACATTTATTCTACCTTAATATGAGATTCACAGCATGATTGTAACTTCAGTCTACAATGCGAACTGAACCTCAATCTTTTTTTTTTATATACTCAATGTTTTTGAAAATGTAAGCAGGTTATTGTGGGCTATGTAGAGGTGGTACAGTTTCTTGTAGATACAGCAACAAAAGTCAGCAGAGATATTCAAGTCAAATACAGTTAAAAAACAATGCAGAAGGTCAAACAAGCAGTCTAAATAGAATATTATTACTTTATGATGTCTACCCAAAATGGAGAGGAAGCACAGATGGGAACGGATACCAACAACGTTTTGTTCTTTTATAATTGAAGCAACTGCTTGAGTCAGAAAACACTATGTTCATTTTAATATACTGCTACGGTTTTATTTGAAAAGCCCCACAGGAAAAATAAACTATCATGCAGATTTTTCCTATCATGTTTTTCATTGTACCTGAAACAGCACATCCCATGCCTATACCATTATACCAACCCACCTGTTGGCATTGTTTCACAGCTGTTTTTGGGCTAAACTGCCAGTAAGAGCCTAATTGCACTAGTATTGAAATGTATTTTGTTGCATGTATCACCACTAACATTATCACTACCCAAAGCTCTTAACCTTAAGTGACCTCAAAGAAATGATGAACATCTATTTTTTCACAGAGTTCAACTTACGCAATTGATTGAGCACTATCAAGCTGTCTTGATGCTGCATATATTTGAAAAGAGAACCAGTGAGTGGATGAAGGCTTTTGTAGTGTGTGAGCTGTGCTGCACTATCAACTTTCATTTGAACTCTGTGTCTGTGTATCCCTATAGAAGAGAAATGCTTTGCTGACAGTATGAGTAGTCAGGAGACAGCAATACACATAAAGGCAGTCAAAGCTATAGAGAATGGAAGTAGAAGAGGAGAATAAATTAAATAAACCCCAGGAACACCCTTTTATTTTTTCCGAAAGACAGATGGCAGAAAGGTGGAATGAGAGATTGCATTGATGCAGAAGCTTGGGGATTAGAGGCTAAACAGAAACTGACGTCAGTTAGTTGTGACTACACCTAGTCCGATATTTACAAAGAGTATTGTCGAAAATAACACAAAAACTACAAGCACGCTAAGATGTCATGATCAGTGACTGGAAATAGCTGAGTTGGTGCAAAGTAAACAGCTAGTGGCCATGCCACCCTACTGTAAAATGCACTTAAGTATAGATGTACTTGCATTTGAAACAAATAAGCTATAGACACCAAAACTATTTTTGTACCAGGCTATGTGTTTGCTGTAAAGTTGGGCATTTAACGTCTGTGGGAATAGACTCACTTTTGGATCAAGCCTTCAGTGTCCATACGAGGAACTACAGTCATTTTAACATCTGAGGTTTCAGATTGGTGCCAAAGTTGAACTGATTTAGTAGTTATTCAGGTAACATAATGTAATGTGTTGCAAACCTCCTTGTAGGTGAAAACAGGGAAGTAATAAAGTCACTGTCGTAATCTCATTGCAAAGTCATAACATTTTCACATTATCTGACCAAAGTAAAGGACATTAAACGTCCAGATGATCTCACCTTTTGACAAAGATCTGGTCCGTCAGTGATCATATATTGTCTTTATACGAAGTGTTCAGTCTGTACCCTAGATGTTGTCCTAAACTACAGCTCAAATCAATCAGTGTCAGAAATTGACATTTTATCAATTGTTCTCTGCACACTTTGACTCCAAAGTTGGGGGACATATGTTTTCTCCCTCTGGCTTGATGTATGATGTGAATAACAAGTGCTATTCGTTTAACTTTTTTCCAATGGTTTTTGACACAATCAAATAACTTTCTAGGATTATATGTTGTGTCTTTGTCCACATTTTTGTGTTTTTATTCTGGCATTTATGTAATATTGTTAATGGAATTAAATGTCCCTTGCTCATGTGTTCATTAAAGTCTGGTTCTGCTGGTAGGAAGTCCCTGGGGAATATCTACGTTGCTAGAAAGAAGAGCCGTAGGTCTTATTAAATATAGAGGGAAACAGACCCTGGCAGACATCGTGAACGGGTTGTTGTTTACTCGATTTCTGGATCCCAAGAGTTTGTTCAGAGCATGTAGTGATGACTTTGTTCACCGCTGAATTGTGAAGCCTCTGACACACAAGAGCCTTCCACATCTTTTCTTTATCCACTGTGCTCCGGGTCTCGTTTTTAGTGCGATTCTGGAGATTGTTGACTTTTAAAAGCCTAAAGAAAAACACTTATTTGTATTTATTTATCCATAACTTTACCCTTGTCCTGGATAGAAAAGTGTTGGGTGGTGCTGTCAAAGCGACTTTCTGTTACGGTGTGTGAAGGAAGCATGACCCAAATGCAGATTAAAGTGACAAAATAACTCCTTTATTTCAAGGCTAAACTCTTAACTAAGACTGAACGGAACACTCACCGAGGAACAAGCCATATCACAAGACGAACCGACAAAGACAGACAGAAAAACCAGAACTTAAATACAGACAAGACTAATCATACAAACAAGACACAGCTGAGGAGGGAGGAGAAAACACAGGGACACCAGGTGAACACAATCGGGTAAATTAGACACCAGGGAAACTAACGACAGGGAACCACAGACAGATCAAACAAATACAGATCTAGACAAGACACAATGCAGACAGAAAACCAAAGACAGATCTAGACAAGACAAAACACAACGCAGACAGAAAACCAAAGACAGATCTAGACAAGACAAAACACAACACAGACAGATCGTGACACTTTATTTGTTTCCCATTTACAGAGCCAGAGCTAGAGCTACGTATTAATAATAATATATTTCATTTATAAGCGCACTTTTCATTCGGGTAAACAAAACTCAAAGCGCTACAAAATTAAAAAGGGTGAAACAAAACAACAAAAACAATAAAAACAAAAAAACAATTTAAAAACAATTAAAAACAACAAATAAAAGCTCTGACATTCATGCGGCATGGCATAATGTGGGGAATTTAAAAATCTAGTTAAAGGCTATTTATACCCAATTTATTTTCAGCAAACAGCGACCATGAGAAAATATTTGCTGATTTTTACACAAAGTGCTTTGCACTATATTTCCAGACATCATTAGCGAGTTTTCTCTCCTTAATGATGTAAAACATTTTCGCCTTTCAAGTGTAGAATCAGCTATTTCCAAGTGACCTTTTCTTGTGTCAGCCAGATGTTTTTCTGCAGAGAGCAAACGCCATTTTCTTTTTCTTTTGTGGTGTGAGTCAGATCCTGATCAGTCACATTGAAAAATAGAACTTACACTTGTTATTGTCTCAATCTTATGAAGGACCCAAATGCAGCACTCGAGAAACCAAGGAGTATTGGTAATGTACTTTATTGGTATTAATACCAGAGTAGAGGGATACCAGCAGAACAGTAACAGCCGGATGATGTGCAGGCAAACAAACCAGAGGGCAGAAGGTGAGTCAGGGCAGGGCAGAGGGTCAGGGAGCAGATGAGGCGGTCAACGTAGGTACAGGCAGGGTCAGACAGCAGGCAAGGCAGGATAGTCCAAGGACAGGCAGGATCAGGGACCAGGCAGAGCAGGCAGGTCAGGAACAGGCAGGGTCGGAACCGGGTAGGCAATCTGGTAATAAACACGTGAAAGAATAGCATGAAGGCAAAGTACGATCTGGCAATGGGTTTGTGTCTGGTGAGGGTTTAAGTACTGACAGTAAAACTAATGGGTGCAGTAGAGAAAGAGAGTGAGCAAAAACATGTGTGTGGTTAACAGGTGAGACAGGTGAATGGAAAACTACTGGTGAATGATGGAGCAGACTGTGACAGTTACTGTCTGCTGTCATCTGTAGCTTAACTGACACAGTTAAGAATAACACTCTTTAACCTGAGTATTGTTGTACCAAAATATGGAACAAAATCATACTATGGTAGTAATAATAACACATCTGCCAATTGGTTTTAATGATAATATTTATTTAAATTGCCTTTAACCTGTTCAGCCCTGAGCCTGTTTTTCAGGTCTCAGGCTCGAAAATGACAATCCCAGAACAAATGACTACAACTTAACTTCTAAAAGGGGTAAATTAATCATCTTTTTTTTTCAAAGCAATGATAAACCTATGAGTTGGATGTAGAAAAGTCAGAATCAATATAGAATTTTTTTATTTTAAAGTAAATTCAGATTTAACATAGTAGGAAAAAATGTAAATGATAGTGTCCGTCCAAAAAAAAAACACTACTTAGAGGGGAAAACCACCCTTGAATGATGGGATAGTAGACTAAAAGCTTTAGGAATCCAAACTATAACATATAATAAGTGCCCTGTATCAAGATTCAAATCAAATCAAATCAGGTTTTATTTATATAGCACATTTAAAAAAATATTTTTGGTCGAGCCAAAGTGCTGTAAATGCAAATAATAAATAACACATTACTACAATCGCATACAATAAATTAGAATAGCAAATATAAAATCAAACACAGGGAAATGTCATGAGTCATGCTCCGCTCTGACTAGAAGGCCAGGGAGAAGAAGTGAGTTTTTAGTGTTGATTTAAAAACCCCTAGGATCTGGGCCGACCTCACATGGAGGGGCAGAGTGTTCCAGAGCCTGGGGCCAGCTGCTGCGAAGGCTCGGTGACCTCAGGTTTTTAGCCTGGTCTTGGGCACTACCATTAGCAGCTGGTCAGCCGACCTTAATGCTCTGGCTGGGGTGTAGCGATGGAGGAGTTCTGCTATATGGACCGGAGCCAGCCCATTTAGTGATTTAAAAACAAATAAAAGGAGTTTAAAATCAATTCAGAACCGAATTGGAAGCCAGTGCAAAGAGGCCAGAATTGGGGTGATGTGGTGACGCTTTTTGTGGCCAGGGAGAAGACGTGCAGCTGCGCTCTGCACTAGCTACAGGCGTCTAATTGACGCATGGTCCATACCCACGTACAGTATAGAGCGTTGCAATAATCCAGCCTTGTGGTTACAAACCCTTTCTAGGTCTTTAAAAAGATAAAAACGACTTGGTCTTGGCCAATAGTCGTATTTTCAAAAAGCAGGTTTTGACTGCGGTGCTGACCTGCTTATCAAATTTTAAAAGCGCTAGTGAAGGTCACTCCAAGGTCTATGACGGAGGGGAGGATGTTTTCATTCAGAGAGCCCAGAATATCAACCGGAGAGGCTCGAGGTTGGGGTCCAAAAAAAATGACCTTGGTCTTGCTTTCGTTGAGGTTGAGGACATTTTGGCTCAGCCAGGATTTGATCTCTGTCAAGCTGTCCGTCAATAGCTGTAATGAGTTGACATTATAATTGAGAGGCAGATAGATCTGTACATCATCGGCGTAACAATGGAAGGGGATGTTGTGTTTTGTGAGCATTTAACCTAGGGGCAGTATGTACA
Source organism: Notothenia rossii (assembly GCF_949606895.1). Lineage (NCBI taxonomy): Eukaryota > Metazoa > Chordata > Actinopteri > Perciformes > Nototheniidae > Notothenia > Notothenia rossii. Next base: position 58,535,786 of record NC_136907.1, on the reverse strand, counting down.
GTAGAAAAAGGATGGGGCCCAGAATAGAGCCTTGGGGAACCCCACAGGTAAGAGGGGCTTTGGCAAGATTGATGCAAAACAAGTGAAATTTGACCTTTTTAGAGAGATTTAGAAGATTTGACATTTGGGTACATTTTCCACATCCCTGGAACCCATCGGTCGATTTTGATGATTGACATCTCTTTTTAACCCTTAGAGCCAATATAATCGAGGGGAGGTTCCTAAAATCCATCTAAACATTACCCATTGGTGAATAGAGTGATGCGCAGACAGAATGCCCAAAACCGGAAGCTGTCATACACTCTGGTAGCTATCATAATAGCTATTTATGAAAACTCAGTTTTTGCCATAAATATGACGATGGATTAAAAGTAATCATTTCAAAGTGACAACGACACATTGGATTAACCTATGGATTAACCTTCAGCAGCGTTTTTATCGTTTTAATGCCATTGAACACAACTTTTGATCAGAATAACAGCTAAGGTAAGACAATGTCCCGTGTTTGCTCCGTAAAGCTCCGTGTTGTGATGTCTGATCTCAGCTTGCTAAGCGATATCTTGTTTGTGCAGATCCAATATCTGAGTTCTGGATTTGAGTCCTGGACTTCGAGTCGTGGCTGAACCTATCTCTGCGGTCCTGCCTGACTCTCATCATACTACTTCCCTGATGGCTCCCACAGGATTGTTGACTGTCACGATGTTGGTGTTTTGCCACGGTTTTAGTGTTATCTGCCTGGTAATGGGTTTTGTTTTGCTGTTCTGTTCTCCCTGTCTCTTGTTCTCCTCCTGTGTCTGATTGTCTCATTGTGTTCACCTGTTGCCCTTGTGTTTCTGCCTCCCTTACCCAGCTGTTTCTCATCCCGTGATTACCCCTCACTGCACTTAGTCTTGTCTTTCCCTGTGTTCCCCTGTCGGTTCATTGTTTGTTTTTCTTGTCCACCTCCATGTCAGTCACCGTCAGCTTTTTGGTATTGTATCTTCCTCGTGCTTCCTTTGTGTTTTATGCCATATTTTTGCCATCAGCTTTGAAGATAAAGCTCGCTTTTGTTTTCTAGACCAACTTACCTTTTTTTTGTACTCTGCTTTTGGGTCCTACCTTTCCGGCCCACACAGCCATGCTTCCGTGCTCCATTACCTGGCTCACACAGCCAGGGTCCAGGCTTCTGTTCCATGCCCAGCAGCCATGGTCCCTGCTCCAGTACCGGCCCACACAGCCATGGTTCCGGCTCCAGAACCGGCCCCAGCAGCCATGGTTCCGACTCCAGTTTCGGCTCCAGTACTGGCTCTCCGGCCGACGCCAGCTCCCCGTGTCCTGTCGGTGTACCGGCCAACTCCAGCCCCTCGTCTCCTGTTGGCTCTCCGGCCGACGCCAGTTCCCCGTGTCCTGTCGGCGTACCGGCCGACTCCAGCTCCCCGTCTCCGGTTGGCTCTCCGGCCGACGCCAACCCCCCTTGTTCTGTCGGTGTACCGACCTTCTCAAGTCCCCTCTCAAGTCCTCTCTCAAGTCACCTCTCGAGTCTCTTCTCGAGTCCCCTCTCAAGTCCCCTCTCAAGTCACCTCTCGAGTTCCCTCTCAAGTCCCCTCTCAAGTCCCCTTTCAAGTCACTTCTCAAGTCCCCTCTCGAGTCCCCTGTCAAGTCCCCTCTCAAGTCACCTCTCGAGTTCCCTCTCAAGTCCCCTCTCGAGTCCCCTTTCAAGTCACTTCTCAAGTCCCCTCTCGAGTCTCTTCTCTAGTCCCCTGTCAAGTCCCCTCTCGAGTCCCCTCTCAAGTCTCCTCTCGAGTTCCCTCTCGAGTCCCCTCTCAAGTCCCTTCTCGAGTCGCCTCTCAAGTCCCTTCTCGAGTCCCTTCTCAAGTCCCCTCTCGAGTCCCCTCTCAAGTTCCTTCTCAGGTCCCCTCTCGAGTCTCTTCTCGAGTCCCCTCTCAAGTCACCTCTTGAGTACCCTCTTAAGTCCCCTCTCGAGTCCCCTTTCAAGTCACTTCTCAAGTCCCCTCTCGAGTCTCTTCTCGAGTCCCCTCTCCAGTTTCCTCTCAAGTCTCCTCTCCAGTCTCCTCTCGAGTTCCCTCTCAAGTCCCCTCTCAAGTCACTTCTCGAGTTCCCTCTCAAGTCCCCTCTCGAGTCCCCTCTCGAGTCCCCTTTCAAGTCACCTCTCGAGCCCCCCTCTCAAGTCCCTACTCAACTGGTCCGTTGGAGGTTCCGCTGGGGGTCCTGCCAACCCTATGTCTTGTGCCGTTTGAGGTCCCGCCGACTACTCTTCTGCCGGAGGTCCTGCCAACCCTATGTCCTGTGCCATTGGGGGTCCAGCCGACACCTGTTTAGTCGAAGGTCCTGCCCACCCTATGTCCTGTGGCGTTGGAGGCCCCGACGACTACTGTCCTGCCTGGCGTTCTGCCAACGCTATGTCCTGTGCCATTGGAGGTCCAGCCGACACCTGTTTCGTCGGGGGTCCAGCCAACTCCATGTCCTGTGTCGTTGGGGGTTCCGCTGAGGGTCCTGCCAACTCCATGTCCTGTTTCGTTGGGGGTTCCACCGGATTTCCTGCCAACACCTGATCCTGTCCTGTTGGGGGTCCCGCCGACACCTGCTCCGCCGGGTTTCCGCCCGAGACCACCTCCTCTTCCTCTGCCTTGCCCCTGGGCTGTCAGCCCAAACCCGTCCTCCAGACCCCCTCCACCCACCCTTTTGGAAATGTTGGACTGTATTATGGACGTCTGGAATCCGTCCCTTGAGGGGGGGGTTCTGTCACAATGTTGGTGTTTTGTCACGGTTTTAGTGTTATCTGTCTGGTAATGGGTTGTGTTTTGCTGTTCTGTTCTCCCTGTCTCTTGTTCTCCTCCTGTGTCTGATTATCTCATTGTCTTCACCTGTTGCCCTTGTGTTTCTGCCTCCCTTACCCAGCTTTTTCTCATCCCGTGATTACCCCTCTCTGTATTTAGTCTTGTATTTCCCTGTGTTCCCCTGTCGGTTCATTGTTTGTTTTTCCTGTCTCCCTCCATGTCAGTCACCGTCAGCTTTTTGGTATTGTATCTTCCTTGTGCTTCCTTTGTGTTTTATGCCATTTTTTTGCCATCAGCTTTGAAGATAAAGCTTGCTTCTGTTTTCTAGACCAACTTACCTTTTTTTTGTACTCTGCTTTTGGGTCCTACCTTTCCCGAACCGTAACATTGACATCCTTGTGGATTCATCTTATTGTTATAGACACATGTATTCCCAAACATTTGGTCTACCTATGCTGTAAAATGTATTATATCTTCGATTTACACACGGCATCTATTGCACGTCTGTCCGTTCTGGGAGAGGTATCCCTCCTCTGTTGCTCTCCCTGAGGTTTCTCCCATTTTCCCCTTTAAACTGTGAGTTTTTCTCTGGAAGTTTTTCCTTGTACGATGTGAGGGTCTAAGGACAGAGGGTGTCGTATTGTCATACTGATATTCTGTACAAACTGTGAAGTCCACTGAGACAAACGTAATATTTGTGAAATTGGGCTATATAAATAAACATTGATTGATTGATTGATTGATTGAATATGTAATAAGGGTATTTTTACCTAGAGTTCTGTGCTAAGTGTGTTAGCATTTTTTTCGCTCAGGGCTCATTTAGATGCTTCTTGTGAGACTTGTGTTTTGTTTCGGTAAAGATTGTTCGTATTGTCAGTTAGCTGAGTTTCTTTTAATAGGTTTTTAAATGTTAAGAAGCCCTGAGACAAAGTTTCGTGAAAAAAAAACCTGCCTCCGGGTTGACTTAAAAAATAAGTCTATTAGAAAAAAAGGTTCTGTTCTTAAAAAAAACCTAAAAGACTTTTAAAGTATACAACTTCAGAAACCCAGCATAAAGGTAAAAAAAGAGGTTTGTTAATAACCACTCAGGTCTGATAATAGGGCTCACCCAATGTGTTTCAAGATTGGCCTATAATCAACCGATTGATCTGGCCAAAACTAACCCAAATATTAATTTAAAATGTTACCTTTAAAACTTGTTCATGTCAGCTGTACATTTGCCAGACAATAAATGCTTTTAACCAAGAAATTGGGACAATTGTATATAGTACTTTTTAGAAAATTGACAGTTAACACTTAAAAGGTGACAAGCAGAGGGAGATGGAGTGGGGGAATTAATGGTGTCATTAATTGTTACTTACATATGAAGCAGAAATGTTTGAGGGGTAATTTGCAACATTTATCTTGTCACTCACTCTATTGTTGACTGGCAGTGGTGCATATTTGAATCCATCCATCTATTTGTTGTCTTTTGCTTGTATTAATTGCCGGTGAGATTAACCCTCCTGTTGAGTTTCCCCCCCCCCCCCTTACTTTGGTATTCACGGTCACATGTGACCCTAACCCGGTCCTATTTTAACTGCTATTACATTAACGCAAAACCATTAATCATCACCAAATTTCAATTAACACCCTTTCAAAATGTAAATATTGTATCAGACTACTGGTATACATGAGAAACTGCAGTAAATATACAAAGAATAGACACTGAACATGTATTGTGTGTGCCAGGTGTGATCCATGTGGGGGGATGGGCACATAAGAGCGGTAAATGTATCAAATTGTTCTGTGTGGGTGTGTGCCAGGTGTGATAGGTGTGATTCATATTCACATATACCTTTGTATCCTCAATTATTTAATAACCCTCCCAACAATCTGTGTGTGTGTGTGTGTGTGTGTGTGTGTGTGTGTGTGTGTGTGTGTGTGTGTGTGTGTGTGTGTGTGTGTGTGTGTGTGTGTGTGTGTGTGTGTGTGTGTGTGTGTGTGTGTAGTGCTGCGTACCGGTACGCCGAACCGGTACTGGACTTGTAAAAAGTTTAGGTTCAAGTCTGGTTAAAACCGGAACGTCGGGAACCGGTACTTACGTATAATCTCCTTTTTGTTCTAAACCATCTAAAACCTTCCATAGATCGAGAAATTTGCGCTGAGAAAAGACGAAAAACATTGTTTTGGCTTCTGATATGGCGGCCATTACTGAACTCACGAAGTCTCGCAAAATATCGCAACTGCTCGCGAGATCTGTGTGGCGTCAAGGGAAGCTGGCTTCGACATAGTGGACACTGACAGCGTGGGATGCTGGTTGCCATATTTGGTAGTGTAGCTAAGCTAACTCCTTTGTATGTATGGTGATATACACAAGTTATTGAGCCGTTTCCGCTCTACATCCTGAACTCCTCCCTTCGATGCAATGCACTTCCGTTTTGGCGGACTGGGTTTGTTTTGCTAGCTAGCTCCGTTGTGCCGACAAAGCACTGATATCGCAGAGACAAAGAGGATATAACAATTACAACATGAAGAAAAGTGGTTCGGGAACTACGTGTGCGGTAGTTGGTTGCAATCACTCGAGAAAGCACCTGAACGAGTGGTTAGATAGAGAGTGCTACGACCACAAACCAGCACCCAGCACCCAGCACCCAGCCATGTTGTTCATTAAATACAGATAAACACAACAAATACTGCATGCATTGTATTTTTTAATATTATATATGAATATTTTCATAGTGATGTAATTGTGTGGGCTGCTTTTATATTTTAATTTGTAATACCTGTTAGGATTAAACATGTGATCTTTCTTGTTGAAGCCATTTCTTTAGTTTCCTCTCAACAATTAATTAATTCAGTGTTATTTATGTACAGTATGAGCTTAATATGAATGATGAACTGTGTTAAAAGAAATTGTAGCACTCTAAGGAACATATGAAATGCAATAATGCAATAACAGTGCAATAATGAAATTAAATTACATCAAACTTTATTTTCACTCAAACAGTACAGGCACATATGATATATTGCACAGCATAAAGAGATCATGTAAATTGTGCATTATGTAAACAACAGACAACTGTTGGCTCCTGTGGGCATGACCTAAATAAGGCAGTTTATTTTGGTTTTATGCTGGGCCACGTCGTCATGTTATCCTCCCAGTTTTGCACTGAATTCGGGTGGGGGAGAGTAACGCCATCTCCAGTCAAAGAAGTAGAATCGTGTTCCCAAGCTAGCATCACTGTTAGCATCGAAATCGCTGTGTTTACACCAGTGCCCGTCTGACTGTTTACATCGGTTTACACCGACAGACGCTGTGCAAAAGACTTCCGGCGGAAATGAAGTGCATTTGTGTAGTGTCATGGCGCTACCCGTGTTTTGGCGCGTAAACTTATCTATAGTGTCTGCCGAAAGAGCAACACTTCACCCAGACAATGTCAATATGCTGTTGTTCTTGAACAAGAGCACATAGACTTGTACTCTTGCATATTGAGTCTTGTATGTACATCACTATGTATGTAGTTGTGTTGTGTAGTTAGTAACACATGTAGAGTTCTAGAAAAGACATGGTGTAGACACAAGTTGGAAGGGCGCACAATAAACTTGACGAGTTTGAATTTGAGTTGATTATGAGTTTATTTTCAATTGATAATTAGCTCACAATAAGTTCACTTTAGTTACTCACACAACTTGACACAAGTCCGGACCTGAACCTGAACCTCTGGACTTGAGTCCGGACCTGAACCTGAATGTGAGTCCAGGTACACAGCACTATGTGTGTGTGTGTGTGTGTGTGTGTGTGTGTGTGTGTGTGTGTGTGTGTGTGTGTGTGTGTGTGTGTGTGTGTGTGTGTGTGTGTGTGTGTGTGTGTGTGTGTGTGTGTGTGTGTGTGTGTGTGTGTGTGTGTGTGTGTGTGTGTGTGTGTGTGTGTGTGTGTGTGTGTGTGATATGATCTGGATGGTTACTAATTCCTTTTCTTTATGGCGGTCACACCATGGGTGTTACAAAGTTAACTAAATCATCCAAAATTCAATGAAAGTGGTGATCAGCAATTTTACATGTTCAAATGTCTACTGTGAAGGATATCATAAAGCCTTAATGCAATCGAATGTAAAACAAAAAAGTTATGATTGATGAAAGTAGTAAATCGGTCAGATTTGACCCAAACACAACAGGAGAAAGTGGTAAAATGGTATTTGGTATCAATTATAAACTAGAGAATGCAATTCTTGAAGAAATTGCTAGTGGGAATGCTTTATGCTAAAAAGCTGACGCTGAACTGCTATGCTGAAATGTAATGTGTTAGAAGAAAGTGAATAATTAGATTGAAATGATAAATGAACACTGGTGGCTTGAATGTGTGATAATAGAAAAAATAAAGTAAAAAGGCTTGGAAAAGCTTCAGAATATTTTAACTGCAAACTTTTGAACTTACTTGATGGCGAGTGATTTGTCGAAATGGCAACGGCATTTGATGAAACACCATAATATGCTTAGATGTGTTGATGGCTGCATCGTTACCAAGCCTGTGAAGTTTTGGGCTGTTTGGAGCATTTTCACTGAAGTTATGAGAAAACCCTGTTTCTTGGCGAGCATTTTGTTGCTATGGCAACGGGATTTGAAGTATTCTCAAAACTGTCACATAGATGTCTTCACGACTGGACTGTTAGAACATGTGAACATTTTCATAGGAGTTATAGCAATATCGTGTTTTATTGCAAGGGATGTGTTGCCATGCCAACAGCTTTTGAGGAAAACTCACTATTGGCACATAGACATGTTGAGGGTTGGACCATTAACAATTATCTGAAGTCTGGTGGTGTTTTGACCATTTGCATAGGAGTTACGACACCATCGTGTTTTTTGGCGAGGGATGCGTTTCCATGGAAACAGCCTATGGTGAGATGTCAGATTTGGCGTAGAGCTGTTGAGGAATGGAGCAGTGATATACAAGTGAAGTTGAGGGGAGGATCGGACCTGTCCATTGGAGTTACAGCGACATCGTGTTTTATGGAGAGGGATGCGTTTCCATGGAAACGGCATATGTTGAGATCTCAGATTTGGCGTAGAGCTGTTGAGGCATGGACCGGTGATATACAAGTGAAGATTGGGGGATGATTGGACCGTGTCCATTGGAATTACAGCGACATCGTGTTCTATGGCGAGGGATGCGTTTCCATGAAAACGGCATAGGATGACACCCCATAATTGACGTAGAGCTGTTGAGGGCACGACCATTAACCATTATCTGAAGTCTGCTGCTGTTTTATGGCGAGGGACGCGTTGCCATAGCAACACCACATTACAACACACTCTCACTCCATAATCGTCCAGGAGCGACGTTTGGTCAGGTTCCCGTGGCGTGCAGTTGTGACGCTCCTAGGCTCCTTCAGCTTCCTAAAGGGACGCAAATAGCTTTCAACTGATCGCAATGTATTCCCATCTGCGGCGGGATTTGACGCTCATGGAAGCACGGTATTCGTTTGTGTCGGCTGCCCTTAAAGGCAATGTGAGCGTCCATTCCCATTGGATAACGGAGAATTGTACACCCGGAAGTAAGTATTCCCCTTACTGTCGATTGATTTTACAGTGGTAAATGCACTACTAAAGGATGGCAGAAGACACTACACTACCCAGAATCCCCAGCTATCGTTTAGGACTACACCTTGTGCTCTGTTTGACAAACCCCGTTTTTTTTCACCATTCATTCCAATGGCTGGCGTCTATGTCTCGTGATATTCAAATGTTTTCTACTTCGTTTTATTCTCGGTGGAAAATGCCTATTTTAAAGTTAGTTTGGCCATTAAAATGCGTTTTGATGTCATTTGATGCAAGAAATATGAGTTGTTATTTCAGATTATGTGTGCAGTGGATGTGCATGATCTTTAGTTTGCTAGTTATTACGAAGATTACTTCAGGAAATTGCGTCCATAGAACGTTTTCATTGTTATCAAGGTGGTTGCTAGGGACGCTGCTATCGATATTATTTCTGTTATCTTGTGTAACTGTGTAATGGTGTTATCTTTATTGCTACCCCCTTCCCCGTCAATGTATAGTGTTGGTCCACAGCGCAAACGTATTAGTTTAACAAATTCCGCATCTAAAAGGTACATTATTTTGCCCTGTGCAATTCCAGTCTCACATCTCACATCGCATCGTCATTAACAAATAGACCGAAAACATTTAAAAAATATATATATATACTTTATTCCGAGTGTGCTTGCTTTTCTCTTTGAAAGTCATCACATAACGGCATTGTAATACACGGTTCGGCTGCATTAAATATTACATATCTGCCGTAGTTCTCTATTTATAGAACCCTGATGAGAAGACTTCTAGACAAACATGAGGAACTGCCGCCAACACTGAAAACGTGACGTGGATCATAAATATATCAGCAATTAAACAACATCTTACATTTCTTTTCACACAATACGTCTCTTTGCAGGATCAACACTAATTTGGCTGACTTTTATATTTGATCCAATTGGTAGATAGGCTGTATTTACACCATAAAGGTGCACAGCTGATAAGGGACACCTGGTGGTTAAAGCATGTTATTGAATTTCATTATTTTTATTATTAGATATTAATAGGATCCCTATAAAGTATATTCATTACTCGTTATTCTCTACTAATAGTTAATTAAAGACTGAATATAATGACGATTTTGCACATCCCTTTCAAGATTTCAAGATTTTCGAAGGTTTATTGACATATCATATTCACAAACGGTGTAGTTATGCAATGAATGAAAAACTTGGGTCGCAGGTTCCTCAATAGTGCATTACAAGACATCTATGAATATTTGTGCATACCTTCAGCAATGTTAACTATTTTAAAGCACTTATTTTAACTGATATTATACATATTATACTCTCATAGGATGTATATAGATATTTCATCTCCGGCCTTGTCAGGTATTGAACAATCAATAAATAAAGAACACAGAATTATTAAATATAAAACACAGAATTTGTGTGATTATACTAAATGATTTACAAATAAACACCACTGCATATTTACAACTGTTACACATGCTGATTTAACGCAAATGTTTCCAACTTGGGATCAATAAAGTATATCTTATCTTAAGATGATCGATGGGTACTGCCATATTTGCAAAATTTGCCTCTGAACCTTGACAAGTGCATGTTTTAGGCTTATCAATTAATGTAATGTAATGTTATCAATTAACAACAGGATGGGTCACAAACATAAGACCAGCTGTTAAATAAAGCTCTTCTGACCTTAGCTGGCATGTGGGTATATATATTAATGCTGCCCATTATGGGCACAAGCAATTTTCACCCATTTATTAATTATATGTTTTAAATTTGAGTGTTTCCTATCCCCTAAACCTCCAGGGGTGTACACAGTATACTGGCAACTTCTTATTATGGGAAATACGAAAACGTCTTTTAAAACTACAACTCCCAGTAGAGACGTGCCATAGATAGAAAACATGTTGCGAAACACAATATCGATAGCAGCGTCCCTAGCAACAAGTAACAAGTAGTTAATAATAATAAAAGACATTAAGAAAAAGGCATTTTAAACAGTCATTAAAAAGCAACACAATCTACCTGCATTGCATTACTCTAAACGTGTAATAACGTGCTTTAACCAGTAGGTGGTTTGGGTTAAAAAGCTGTCAAGTTTAAAGTGTTAACAAAATAAAATATACTGCTATTTCTGGTTTAGTTTACGACGGATATATTTAGTTATTATTTTGATATTTGTAACACAAAAGCGATGGAAAAAACACACAGCAACACAGAAAAGATGGTCTTAACATGACCCAGCGGTCTAGTAGTTAATAAAAAACAATAATATCAAAACAAAATATTACTAATAACTTTACTGTGAAATTCAAACTGAACGGTAAATGAATAGATTCCGGTCTATTCTGAGCCCGATCTCTGTAGATAAATAAAAAACTACGACAGATGTGTAATATATTTAATGCAGCCAAACCATTTATTACAATGCATTCATGTGATGATTTTCAAAGAGTAAAGCAAGCACTGCTCAATAAAGTATGATTTTATCTTTTACGAAACGTTTTTTTTTTCATATGGAATGCAGTTGGAGGTCAACCAATCACAGAGCTTGATAACTAATCACGGGGTTTGTCAGACAGAGCACATGGTGTAGTCCTAAATGATAGCTGGGGATTCTGGGTAGTGTAGTGTCTTCTGCCATCCTTTACTCCGAAAAAATATTTGTTTCTCCGAATCGAATGGGAAAAATACAAAGGCATTGCACACAATTTAAACCAATCAATGTTGTGTAATTAGCAAGGATAATCTGGTGTTTTTTAGTCGATGAGTAGTGCATATATCACTGTAAAATCAATCGACAGTAAGGGGAATACTTACTTCCGGGTGTACAATTCTCCGTTATCCAATGGGAATGGAAGCTCACATTGCCTTTAAGGGCAGCCGACACAAACGAATACCGTGCTTCCATGAGCGTCAAATCCCGCCGCAGATGGGAATACATTGCAATCAGTTGAAAGCTATTTGCGTCCCTGTATGAAGCTGAAGGAGCCTAGGAACGTCACAACTGCACGCCACGGAACCCTGACCAAACGTCGCTCCTGGACGATTATGGAGTGAGAGTGTGTTGCACATTACGTAACATCAGATTTGATGTAGAGCTGTTTTAACCATGAATTAGTGAGAATGCTGACTAGGTTCGCGTGGGCTACCTACTGTCATGATTTAGGCCACTTTTAATGGGCTTTTGCCCGTTGTTTGCCCGTCGTTTTCCCCGTTTTGTGTGGGTCTTGCATGCGTGTTTTTATGTGATTGTAGTATTTATTACATGTACAGCACTTTGGCCCGACCAAAATCGATTTTAAATGTGCTTTATAAATCAACTTTGATTTGAATGCTGACACAGCATTCCAACTATCTGTTGCTATGCATAAAATCTTTATTATTCCGCCGGATTATTTTGCGCTGCTTCTTCTCCCACATTGAACATCGCAGAACCTCCGTTCGAACATCAAAACGTTCAGCTCGGTCGGCAATCAATGGCTATTAGTTTTATCACTCATAACTTTCGTAATTCCAGAGATACATTCCATAATACATCCCATTTTTAACATGGAAGTCAATGGAGAACTCTTCAGAATTCAACAATCTTCATGCAACTTCAACTACTAACTGCTCCTTCTTCAACTGCTAACTGCTCCTTCATACTTTCACTCAGAAACCTCATTCCAACTTTAAAATGTCACACAACTTTCTGATATTATTCGTGTAACACAACTTTTAAATCTGTTTCTTACTTTTACAGATATTAAACATTGTTCAGACCTTGGTAAAGAGGCCTTCTTCAGATTTTAGAGTGCGTGATGTCACAGCTATAGTGGAGGACAGATTTAATTTTGCCTTCATATTTTCTTTTAAACCTTCCATAATTCCCAAACCCTACATTCCTGAGACATAATTTTTCATGAAAAACGTAGGAAAACATCTCATAGCTTGAAAGATAAAAAAAATAAAGCAAAACCATTCAACAAAATGCCTCTTGAGGGCATGAAGTGACAAAAACTTTCAACATCCCTCCATTAAAACCCATAGGAAATTCAGCCTCACCTTTCCCCACCACAGCAGCCGCACACCTTTAGTTAATCTGCTAAAAAGGCCACATTATTAACCCGAAAGTACACAAAAAGTAGACTTCAGATGCTCAAGTTTGAAATTTCACAGATATCTGTTACGGTTCTTCAACAAAACGTTCACATGTAACAGGTTTATCCCTCATTCAGAACAATGAAAATGCTTTCCTCTCACTAATCACCATGGAAACCTTTGATCTCTGGACACGTCGTTAGCTCAAATATAAACACCTGTGTCATGGAACACGATGATGTCATAACTTCAATTGACATAATTAGAGCAGCAGACTAATGACGTGATCACTGGAGTTTAACAGACTGTCTCAGCCTATTCTTTTCCGTCTGATTTCGACTTCATACTGACTTCAACATGTTCCACATATTTTAGACATTATTGGTGACGTATGCTTTTAGTTCTAAAGTTTTCAGTTCAAATATTCTGCTGCTTTTTCATGCATTTAGACTTTTATTTTCTTGTTCTCATTTCACATTCAAGTCCCCTCTATTCATGAACCCTTTAAAGTACCCAGCCACACCACTTATATACCAGGTGCGACTGTTGCTATGTGAGTTAATCTTTCAAATACAAGGTTTCTTGTTTGATTCAAGCTCTTGTAGTCAATATGTCAAGGTATTTATCCCTACAATTTTATCAGCTAACTAATGACACACACTCAAAGGACCTTTATAAATGTTTTAAGTATTGCACATCTTTAAACATGACTCTTATAAATCACTTTTAAAACCAGCAGTGATGCACTACAGTGTCAGCTTTTCTAAAATAGAAACTTCAATGTTCACATATTTCTAAATGATTCTACTTTTCAATGACCTAAAAATAATCCTAATAATAATCCCATTTTTAATCTACCTACTGTTCATATTTTTTGCTCAATTAACAAACCTGTTACAAATGTGTTGTTAAACTAATTTGAGCCTTTGCCACATTTATTTGATCACCATGGAAACCTCAGATCTCTGGACATGTCGTTAGCTCAAATATAAACACCTGTGTCATGGAACACGATGATGTCATAACTCCAACTGACATGCTCAGAGCAGCAAACTTCAGATAATGGTTAATGGTCCTGCCCTCCACAGCTTTACGTCAATTATGGGGTGTCATCCTATGCCGTTTCCATAGAAACGCATCTCTCGCCATAAAACACGATGTCGCTGTAACTCCAATGGATACGGTCCGATCGTCCCCCAAACTTCTCTTGTATATCACCGGTCCAGCCCGCAACAGCTCTTCGTCAATTAAGGGGTTTCATCATATGCCGTTTCCATGGAAACGCATCCCTCGCCATAAAAGACGATGTCGCCATAACTCTTATGAAAATGTTCAAAAAGTGCTCAAACTTCACATGTGTGCTAACAGTCCAGCCGTGAAGACATCTACAGGAAAGTTTTGAGATTTTTTCAAATGTCGCTGCCATGGCAACACAATGCTTGTCTTGTAACACGGTTTTCTCATAACTTCAGTGAAAATGCTCCAAATGGCCCAAAACTTCACAGGTTTGGTAAAGATGCAGCCATCAACGAATCTAAGAGTATTATGGGATGTCATCAAATGCCGCTGGAATGGCGACAGATCATTCACCATCAAGTTAGTTCAAAAGTTTGCAGTTCAAATATTCTGCTGCTTTTCCAAGCCTTTTTACTTTCTTTTCTTCTCTCATCACACATTCAAGCCCCCAGTGTTCATGTATCATTTCAATCTTATTCTTCGCTTTCTTCTTACACATTAAATTTCATCATAGCAGTTTAGCGTCAGCTTTTCAGCATAAAGCATTCCCACTAGCAATTTCTTCAGGAATTGCATTCTCTAGTCTGAAGTCTGCTGCTCTGAGCATGTCAGTTGGAGTTATGACATCATCGTGTTCCATGACACAGGTGTTTATATTTGAGCTAACGACGTTATGAAACAGCTGTGTGTGTGTCCAGAGATCAAAGGTTTCCATGGTGATGTGCAGTGATCTGTGAGAGGAGAGAGTTTCCATTGTTCTGAATGAGAGATAAACCTCTTACATGTGAACGTTTTGTTGAAGAACCGTAACAGATATCGGTGAAATGTTAACACGTGAAGCATCTAAAGAACTCTGAGCATCTGAAGTGTGCTTTTTGTGTACTTTCGGGTTAATAGTGTGGCCTTTTTTGCAGATTAACTAAAGGTATGTGGCTGCTGCTGTGAGGAAAGAGCAGCCTGAATCTACAATGGGCCTTAATGGAGAAATGTAGAAAATTGTTGGGACTTCATGCCCTCAAGAGGCATTTTGTTTAATTATTTTTAGCTCAATTTTCAAGCTACGATATGTTCTCCTATGTTTGTCATGAAAAATTATGTATCACGAGTGTAGGGTTTGGGAATTATGGCAGGTTTAAAAATATATATGAAGGCACTTTTCAAGCTGTCTTGCACTCTAGCTATGACATTGCACACTCTAAAAATCTGAAGAAGGCCTCTTTACCAAGGTCTGAACAATATTTAGTATTTCTAAAAGTATGAATCTGATTCAAAAGTTGTTTAATATGAATAATGTCAGAAATATGTGTAACATTTTAAAGTTGGAATAAGGTTTCTGAGTGAAAGTATGTATGAACAGTTAGCAGTTGAAGTCGCATGGAGATTTTTCAAGTCTGAAGCGTTTCTCCATTGACTTCCATGTTAAAAATGGTGATGAATTATGGGATATATCTCTGGAATTATGAAAGTTATGAATGAGAAAGGTAATAGCCATCGATTCCCGACTGAGCTGAACGCTTTGATGTTTGAACGGAGTTTCTGCGATATGGAATGGGGGAGCAGAAGACGGACAAAATAACCCGGCGGAATAATAATAAAGAATTTCGTGCGTAGAAGAACAGATAGTGGGAATGCTGTATCAGCATTCCCACTTAATAAGAGTCAAGCATGTTTCACATTCAACAGTCTTATGGGGAACAATGACTTTTTTACATCTTGGTTGAGGGGCATTGCATTTTACTGGAATATAAGTGACAACCAGGCTATCCAAACCAAATTGATTTCAATAATTTATGTTTAGAGTAAACACCAATGACCCTAAAAGACGTCATCTCTGTCTGATTTATTCGTAAACATATGGAAATAGAAGGACATATCGGCTTTCATGCACATGCAACCACAAATCCAGTAAGTCAGAGCAGCCAGTTTACTGTGATCACTTAATTGAATCCTTTGATACAGTTAAGGCCTGGTATGGCTAACCAAAACTTATAGGAATGAACATTTCCTGCTGGCACTAGTACATCTGCTTTTACAACAGACTCATTGACTGCAAAGCGCTGCTGTTAAAAAAGAGAGAATCATGATGGAAGAAGCTTCATGATGGCGCTAACAGGATCGAAAGCAGCGCTGATGCTGAGGCTGCAACTGCTTTTCTGCATGAATACTTCAAGTGTCTCATTGTGAAGAAAAGCTGTCCAAATATTTCCCCTAGCCAGGGGTTTACACAGTATCTGTTTCTTATGGTAATTTCTCTAGTCAACCAGTCTCCGGTTACCATGGCAATCGCTCACTCTGCAGGATGGTTTGAGAAGTTGAGGTGACAGTGACTAGCTTACACTGAATATGACTTACACACGGCTCTATGTAGACGGATAACAACAATCTGTTCAACCAAAAGCACAGAGAAAGAATGACGTGTTTGCTAACAGCTGTATTAGCATTAAGCTAATGTGTGAATGGTGTCTTTCATGTTTAGGATGCACACAATTGTGGACTGTCCTTGTTAGTGCTGTAGATCAGAGACGTCCATTTAGTCAGGAGACACACAGCCTTACTGTTTAGCAGATCCATGTCTTTGTCTCCTGTCAGAGCAGCTCCACTGATTCAGTGCTTTTACCAAACTGCAGAGCACAGCAATAATTTTCTCATCTGCAGTGTCGCATGCAAACCTAATTTTGAAAGATCTGCTGACTCAATGCTAATTCCCACATCACAAACGTCTGGTTCCGGGTAGCAAAAAAAGACAAATCTAGCAGATATATTTTGGTATTTTTCTTGATGTGCACTGTTCTTTTCTGACTTTTGCTTTATTCAGTGGCTTCATGTATATTGTCATATCGCTGCCTCTTTTTCAAGTACTTAAGTCAAATAGTTGGGATATTTAACCTTACTTGAATATTTCCATTTTATTCTACTTTAAATGTGTACTCTATTACATGTCTTTAACCCTTTAACTGCCAGATCAAGAAAAAAGCTATGGACATTTTTTTTTGTGCATTTTCTTATCAAATGGGCCACAAATAAGCACCAACAATTTTCTTTTACCGACTGGTCGAGCTGGCCTTCTATGGTAAAAGTGCATTTTCAACAATCATCATATACAGTACAGTATTTGTATGCATCAAACTCAAATAAAACACAAACTCAAATACATGTGTTTCTTTTATGGAAAATTAACAATATATACAACTGGATATATTCATAAAAGATAATAAATTATAATTGTAAAAATAAAAAAATAAAAAATAAAGTAATGTAAAGTGTTTTTCATGATAAAAAAAAATACTTGCTCATCTTACTGTATATGCTGAATTGGCCTAACAGGAAACCACTGGCCTAACAGCAAATGTCTATATCCTGTGTTGGCCTAACTTGCTCATCTGTGTGCAACTTTGGGCTGAATGCCATGCATGACAGGTGCTATATAAATTATTATCACTCTTTCACTCTGAGAGTCATAAGGCAGTACTAGATGTAGTAATATTACCATGAATCTCGCCATTTATTTACCATATTTTATTGGAAAACATCTCTGAAACTCTGAAAAAGTCATATTGCTAGTTTACCATAAAAGGCCAATTCGACCGATTGGTTGAGCATATTTTCAACCAAAAAATTACACCCTTGTTAAAACTTTTTTTGTCCATCAAGTTATCTAATTATGTTCAGTCAGTGCCCTGCCACTAAAATATGTAAAAAAGGATATGGTTACCTTAGAAAAGTTTACCAAAAAGAGTGATTTCTTCAGCAGTAACTTTGTCACAATCTGTCTGTGTTGTGTTTTGTCTTGTCTTTTTCTGTCTTTGGTTTCCTGTTTTATTTTTGAAAAGTGTTCACCCCCTGTCTTGCCTGTTGCCTTCTGTCTGTTTTCCCTCCTTCCTGATTACCCGATTGTGTTCACCTGGTGCCCCTGTGTTTTCTACTCGCTCCTCCCCTGTCTCTTGTGTGTTTGATTAGTCCTGTGTGCATTTAGGTTTTCTGTTAGTCTTTGTGAGTTCCTTGTTGTAGTTGGACTGTGTTCACAGGGAAGAGTGTTCAGCTCTGCATCTGTAGCCTTGAAATAAAGGTATTTTCTGTTTATCTGCATTTGGGTCCTGCTTGCCTCACTCAACCCTGACAGATTTTTAGCATTGCCAACTTCCTCAGTGGAAGCTAGCTGAAGGGCTTTCTGTTCGAACCAGAGTGACATCTAGAGGTTGTTTTGTGCATAACATATCAACCAAAGGGTAGAGCTGGCTGAATCAGATGGAGTTCAACTTTTTTTTTTTTTTCAACAAGATATCAAGACACAAAATGTGCTCTACCAAATGGTGGTGCTGGCAGTCAAAGTTTTTTTAATTAATTGAGTTAATCTAGCAGATTCTCAATAATACAACAGCAATTGTTAAATGGTCTGCATTTATATGGAGCTTTTCTATCAAAGCCCTATAAAACACAATCCAGGATTCACCCGTTCAATAATTCAATATTATAGTTGATTGGCCTTTATTGGAATCTTGTCAGCATGTTATCACACATTGAGATGTGCTGTTACAATCACATTGTCTTTCTTGATATTAACAAGATACTGACGTGATTTATCACAAACTCTGATGGGACAAATATTGATGTAATATTATTTTTACATTAAAGAGGATATTATGCTTATTTTCAGGTTCACATTTGTGTTTCTGCCTACACTGTGACATGTTAACATGCTTTAATGTTCTAAAAGTTCCTATTTTTCTCATACTGCCTGTGCTGCAGCACCTCTTTTCACCCTCTGTCTGAAACCAGAGCCCGGTCTGCTCTGATTGGTTAGCTGGCTAGCTCTATTGAGATTGAGATGATGATTAGAGATTCCCCGACCCTTAGCCTCATGTCCAATGTGTTGGACCACTTAACAATAGAGGTTCAATTGTTACCTAGTGATTTCACGTTTCAGGCAGGGGGGAGTGGCCATGAGAGAACTTCCTTCTGGAGGGAATTTGGAGTTTTAGCCTTTGCAGAACATTTGCATGCACAAAAACCTACATAACACACTGCAGGAAAAGGAGAACCCCCAAAAGCATAAAAGGGCCTCTTTAACTTGTAAAAGAGCGGTACCATTTAAGAAAAAAAGTACAAGCTCCAAAAATGTCTTTTTCCTCTTCTCCTATGTAAGGAAACCTACAACAAGTGAATAGCTGCATTTAAATTAAAGTTCAATATCCTTCATCATTATATAAATACTACTGTGATCAATTATACAGTCATTGTCCATATGTTTTAACTGAAGTTATCACATAAAAATATGTGCAACAAAATAAACATTGATCTACATCCATACCATGCATGCGCAATATTGTAGAAAGTATTTGAGCTTTACATCGAAGGTTAATCTAATCATTTGAATGGTAAACTAAAAATAGCTTTAGAGGATGTAAAGGTCCCATGACATGCAAAGTAACAATCATAGTGGACACAAAACCATGTTTTTGTTCCATTCTTAAAGTCCATGTAATGTCCAAAATAAATGTTATTCTGTGTTAATAAATCGCTTCATCACTTTCCACTGTTTCATTTGACATATCAACATCAATGATTCTTTCCATAAATACCTCCCAAATAACATGAAATGTGTGCCACTTTCCCGTGTTATTCCGCTCCGGTAGCGAAAAGCTTGCCAGCCATTAACCCAGCTGTGTGACGTCACACGTGGCAAACACCAGCCTCGTCTGGATTGTTTGTTTTGTATCCTTCCGCTATTTTCGCTCAACATATGTGTAACCGGACCTCGCTAAACTTTTTTTATCTAACAATTCATGATGGGGAAGCGATGTGTAGTTGTGAGCTGTGAATGTTTCCTGATTGCTATAAACATTGATCATGGGTGCTGGAAGATTGTGCACAAAACTCGGGTCAGAATTAAGTTACTACAGGTGTTATGACAGCTTGAGCTAAATGTCACCAGAGTACAGTGAACTTGCCTAGTGACTGAAATATATAAAAGTTGAAGTGAAATAAGTAAGGCCAAAAATGAATTACGTCTGAATATCTTTATTATTTTTACCACTTTTAATTATTTGTGGGCTCGCACATATACCAAAAAGACTAATGTACACTGCAATAAAGATAAAATGTTACAAGTGAAAAATTAACAAAAGAACCCTTTTTTATTTATCAAACAGTAAATTAATACAATCTTACAAATTTGTGATTTGGAAAATGTTGTTATATTTACATGTTTCTTTGGAAAAATAATATTGTAAATGATGTACTTTGTAAATTATTTACATCATGCGAAACCATTTTAACCAGTTCAGCTGCATGACTTATGTCAAATTACAGATTTGGCCATTGAAATCCCTGATAGCGGCCTCCCGGTTCAGGGTAAGTCTTCCGTATCTCGGTTACTGCACATGCAGGCAGCGGGACTCTGATTTTTGGGCCGAGTACACCCCAGCACCAACGTACAAACTGTCGATAAGCTGTATATCGATGCTTCCTAATGAAAAAAAAGTATACAGATTATAAATATATTTGGAGAAAAATAAAATGTTATGTAGTACTATTATGTAGCAATGGTTACAAATTGGCTTATAACATGATATTTGTATTTTACTTGTACAAAATAAATATGAGGTTATACATGACTGCTTGACAGAATCATAGACCTCTTATATATTTCCTCACCTGTGTAATTGTTTCTTTTCCCAAGCATACATTGAACTTGCATACACAGAAAAAATAAAAGCCAAGCTGTTTTTGACTGCTTGAAAGAGTTTAATGGTATCTTTAAAAGTGTACCATATCTGTAGCGACTAAAAGTATTATATGAAAGCAAAGCTGCAATAGGCAGTTGGGTCAATCAATATTTACTTACTGGTGTAGTGGGCCATCAACTGCTCTGTGTTGTTGTTTGTATTGAAGATACGCTATTTTCAGTGTCCAAACACTGAGACAGCCTTCTCTAAAGCCTGGGTGGCTAATAATGCACCTTGGTTTCTCGTCGGTGTCTTCTATCTGGCAGAGTCCTGCACGGGTCTGATTTTCAAGACCCGCTCCCGCCCCGCACCCGTGACGTGCAGTACCGAACCCGCCCCGCTACCCGCACATATTGCCAATTAGTTCCGCAACCCGACCCGACCCGCCGGCACATGATCCGCAACCCGACCCGAACCCGCATATAAGCAGTGACAACGTGCAATTATTAACACACGCAGTTGCATATTTGGCTCAAAAAGCCTGGGATGTTGTTTATTTTCTCCATCTAGGATGACACCAAAAGCCTCCCAGACGTTGGATTTCGCTCTTGAGGAAGAGTTATTGAAAATGCTGTATTCTCCGCTAGAGAGCTTCACCTCAGCCATTCAGAATGTGGTGCGCTCAGCAGCAGATAGATGCACTGCAGAGGTTATGATTATGCTCGGTACCGCGGAGGAGAGGTCTGAGGATTTAAACATTAAACTAAATTATTATTGTTTAAATATATTTATTATGCAACACCCGCAACCGGACCCGCATCATCTTTGTTTTACCCAGAAGCGAACCCGGAAAAAAGCGTTTGAAAAAATACCACCTGCAAATCACCTTTTTTGCGGGTCACCCGTCGGGTAGGCCTACCCGCGGATACCTGACCCGATGCAGGACTCTGCTATCTGGTCAGTAGGTTGCAAACTGTCTATTTGTTCCATCACCTGCCAGATCTCTCTGCAGCATACACATTCATCTGCAGTGGGCATGCTTTCACAGCATTGACATGTACACCTGAATATTGTAGGCCTACATAACATTAAAAAACAAAACAATATCTGCCGGACGTGTGAGGAACAGATGACAAATTAAGATCGACATTTAGTGCAGGTCAAATTAAATAAAACAGAATTTACCATTCAGTATTGCCGACTCGAGTCTCGCCGGCTGCGGAATCCGCTTCTCTTTCACAAGTTTCTGCCTCGTTGTTCGATTGCTGGGCAGGAGGCTCGTACTTATAAGGCAAGATGCCTTGAAGTGAAAGGCTAGCTGGTTCACTCTCTACTTCTGTAACTGAATCCAGATAACCCACCGAATCTGAGCTTGAATGATCGCTGTCGCTGTCGCTGTCTGAAGTTATCGCGTTGCTTGCCATTTGGACTGATTTGATCAAATGGCAATGTTTGCCACGTGTGACGTCACCGCTCGTTCGGGAGTGATCGGGGGCGTACTCGGCAAACTTCGGAACCAACATCGGTTTTTAACGTATATGTCATTTAATTATGACGAAACTTTAAACATTTTTATTTATTTTCATTCTGGTGATATCTAAACTACATGTTAAAAAACACCTGTGTTAGATGCATTACATGGCCTTTAAGAAGATGATTGCAGTTTGTCTCGGTGAGGGTGGAAACATGTGCCATATGTTCCAACATTTCAAATAACAGTGTTTATTGTAAAGACAACCATCTTCCATGATTATAGTACACTCAGCAGACATGGCTGCATCGGATTGTGGATACATTGGGGTAAACTAGTTTTCATCTTTTTTAAAACATCACAGTGTATCACAGTAAACAGGCCTGGACACAGTTCAAGGATCTCATTGCTTTCATCCAATCTTTGCATCCTCTACCCTCTTATGCTCAAACACTCACAAACATGGGTATGCACATACACATGCATGCACAGGATCATGTAACCAGCAATTTCAGGCCCTTGCAATCCCCCAGCTGTGGGTTAAAAGGCTCTGCATAATCTCGCCCGGTTTGTCTGAAGTGGCGTGTTTATATCACACTGCAAGCATTCGAAGAGGCTGCGACTGTAACCGCTGCGGGATGATTTGAACCAGTTATTGGAGCTCCAAACGCATGATGACAAAGGCCTTTTCTAGGCTCTAATCAACTTTGCAGCCCACGCAGAGGGGTGAGCGAGCAGAAAAAGATGAATCTGTTTGCTCCTGATCACATAACGAGCCATACAGCGGGCCATAGCCTTGCTAGCTTGGCAACGGGGGAAGAGTCTCAAGATTAAACAGTGAGATCTTTCTCTTGATCAGGGCCTCGGTCTGCCCTCCCCACCATCGCTGCACCTGTTAGACACAACTGCTGATGTATGAGCTCCTCTCTCTCTCTCTCTCTCTCTCTCTCTCTCTCTCTCTCTCTCTCTCTCTCTCTCTCTCTCTCTCTCTCTCTCTCTCTCTCTCTCATCTCAACTTTCACTGACTGTCTTTCTTTTACCCCAGTCTCCCTTCTACCCTCCTCCTCCCGTCATCCTTTTTTTTTACCGCTTTTGATTATCGGCAGCGACCCAGAACTCATGCGAGCGAAATGTAATCTCTGCCTTGCTTGCAACCACTTTCACATGTGCACACTGTCTCACAATCTCTGTGCGGATACATTCATCCATTCTTCATCTATTTTTGCACACGCACACACACATCTACAAAAAACTATTTTATCATTCTGTCTTCAAGTCTTTCCCTCTTCTATTTAATCACACTGGGACTCTGCATAATCCAGACTAGAGTCAAGCTGCTCACTCGTTTTTTTCCCTTCTGTTTATCACTGTATAATGTATTGAGGAGACAGTTTTTCTAATCGCTAAGTAAGAATTGACACTGTTCTCACTGAATTAAGGAGTTTTCGGATGCAGTGTTAAATGCACCTTGAGACTAAATACGTGCTAAATAGCTGTAAAATCCTTAGAGAACGGGTCGTTTATTTGAGAAATGCCTAAACCTTATATATCTTAAGTGCAGGTACAAATTCAAGGACATGTTGGATTATTTGCGACACCGCAGCTTTGCTATGTGGTTGAAGGACAGTTTGTCACAAAGAAAAAGCCCCCTTACATCTTGGGGCCTCTTCTCTTTAACATCTACATGCTACCACCGGCTCAGATAATGAAGAACAACAAAATAAGTTACCATAGCTATGCAGATGACACACACATTTACATAACAATTTCACCAGGAGACTATGCTCCAATTCAAACACTGAGTAAGTGCATTGAACAAATCAATGACTGGATGTGTCAGAACTTTCTCCAATTAAACAAAGACAAAACTGAGGTAATGGTTTTTGGAGCCAAGGCAGAACGTATAAAAGTTAGCGATGAGCTTCAGTCTGCAATGTTCAAAACAACAGATAAAGTCATAAATCTAGGTGTTGTCATGGACTCTGACCTGAGTTTCAACAATCACATTAAAACAGTTACTAAATCAGTTTATTATCACCTAAAGAACATATCTAAGATTAAAAGACTGATGTCACAGCAGGATTTGAAAAAACTTGTCCATGTTTTTATTTTCAGTAGACTGGACTACTGCAATGGTGTCTTCACAGGTCTCACTAAAAAATCTATTAGAAAGCTGCAGCTAATTCAGAACGCTGCTGCTCGAGTCCTCACTAACACTAAGAAAGTGGATCACATCACTCCAGTTCTGAAGTCTTTACACTGGCTTCCTGTCCGTCAAAGAATAGATTTCTAAATAATGCTGCTGGTTTATAAAGCACTGAATGGTTTAGGCCCAAAATACATTTCTGACCTCCTGCTAAATGATGAACCATCCAGATCTCTCAGGTCTTCAGGGACTGGTCAGCTTTCTGTCCCCAGAGTCAGAACTAAACATGGTAAAGCAGCGTTCAGTTATTATGCTCCAAATATCTGGAACAAACTCCCAGAAACCTGCAGGTCCGCTGCAACTCTTACTACTTTTAAATCCAGGCTGAAGACTTTTCTTTTTGTCGCCGCTTTTAATTGAACTATTCATATCTTAGACTGCACTGTAACTTTTATCCATGTATCTTTTCTTTTAATGTTTATTTTATTAACTTTTATTTTTAATGACTGATTTTAAATGCCATTTTCTTAATGTCTTTCATTTTTTGTAAAGCACTTTGAATTGCCTTGTGTTGAAAAGTGCTACAGTATATCTTAAGTGCAGGTAAAATTCAAAGACACTGCGGAATGTTGGATTCTTGGCGACACCGCAGCTTTGCTATGTGGTTGAAGTACAGTTTGTTACAAAGAAAAAGCCCCCTTACTGCCTGTTAGAAATACATAAAAACTTCCCAAACCAATAATGTATTCCCATGTTTTGATGTTTTCTTGAGACAGCAGAAACCAGTGTGTCCCAACATCACAGCCCCGGAGAACTCCCACCTGGAGGGCCAAACAAAGCAAGCTTCCACTGCCCGAGAACTGAAATCCAAGATAATTGTTGTTCAATTGAATGCACAAACTGAATAGGAAACAAGTCTGGCTGTGTTTCTAGAGAATCCCTTCTCAGAACAAAAACCCAGAGCGGAGGACTTTGTGGATTTGTGCAATTAGACGTGCCGCCATCCCTAGCGAGTACAAATCTCATAAAGCCTCCAGATTTCATTGGCAGAAACATGCACTCAGCCTTGTGCAATAGCCCTATTGAGTTCCCATGCTCGCTGAATAGGTTTTTTTTCACTCTGAATGGGGCACCTGACTCAAAAAAATGTTAGTATCAAAGAAGTCAGCAAAACCCCAAACACGGTTACTCTTATTTTTATTGAACATCAGGCGGCGTTGTCATTTTATCTACAATATATATTAATGGTTACTACAGCATGAATAAGATCAGAGAAAAAAATATTATATAATGGTTATATATTATGTACAATAGAAATACTGCAATACACTCTATGGTAAGTGTTGTTAAAAGGGCCTTATTATGCTTTTTAGTGTTTCCAATTTCCTGTAGTTTGTCATAGGGTTTTGTGCATGTAAATGGTCTGCAAAGGCTAAAATCCCAAAGAGTCAGTGGGACATCATCTGGGCTGGTTTAGGGGAAGAAGGAGAATATAAACTGTTATAGTCACAGCTATTAAGATTAGAAAACTAATATTGTTAAAGGGCCCATGTCATGCTTTTCTGGTTATTACCCGTCCCCTTGTGTCTTATGAAGGTTTTTATGCATGTAAACGGTCTGCAGAGTCAAAAACCCTCAAAGTAAAACTCTAACACAGAAAAGACCTGTCTAGCTGCCCCAGAACGCCTCGTTGGAGATTTCTCTTTTTCCATTGTTTGCTTCCTGGGTTCTGTGACGTGTGAACACCCAAATCAACAGCAAAGGACCGGATTGGCCCAAATGGACCAATCCGCGGAGCACCTCACACACCAGGATCCCTTGGCTAACTAACAGGGAATCCCCATTGACTTGCATAGAGCTCCCTGAACGCTGGTAATAGACGAGTTGGGATTCTAGAGAAATGTTCTCCGCAGACCCATTCTCACAGCGTTATAAAACTTTTTCTTACTCAATATCAAGCCACACTTGTTTTTACTTCTGCTGTGAGTGTTTGTGTGTGCTCAGGATGAGTTTCGCTTGTTCTCGCTGTATCGCCGACCCGGAAACCTGTCCGCTCCTCGCAGCAGCTCGCAGAAGCTCACAGCAGCGGCAAGCAGCAACAAGCCTCGACCAATCAGAGCACACCGGGCTCACAGGGAGGGGGGGGGGGGGGGGCAGGAGCTCCAACAAGCCGTTTAGGACAGAGAGTGAATACCTGGTGAATACACATACTTTACAGAGATGCTGTATGAGAAACCAATGTGATTTTGGAAAATTGCACAATTTAAATCTATTCTAGTAGACCACAACAATGGAATTATGATCATTAGAAATGGCCATGACATGGGACCTTTAAGAATCAATCTATACAATATGCTTTTGTTCATTTAAAAAAACATATTTTTTTATTAGCACAGAAAAATTAAGACTTACTTAAATAAATAAATATATAAATATGAAATAATATGATTAAATGACATCAGCTATATACATAATGTACTTGTTAACTTACTAATGTAACATGGGTGTTAAAGGAACAGCTTAATCGTATTTACCTGGCCATGGTTCTCTTTATTTCATCGCCGTCGGTGATCTCCAAAAAATGGTTAAAGTAAAAAGGTTACGTTTCTGGATCCTTTTCAGCTAAGTTAGCTTGTAAGCTAATTTGCTATCAGGCTGCTGGAGCAGTGCAACAGAACAGCGCGTATCACGTGACGTAAATACGAAGTGCTCCGTAGGCTAGACAGTCTAATTTCGTAGGCAGCTCGGTCCAGCCTACCCGGTCTACGTGGGCTGCATCCTTCGTGGACCGTGCAGGCTGCGTCCTCCGAAGGATGCAGCCCCTAAATTGAGACACGGCCAGTGAAAAGATGTGCTGCGGCACAGGCAGTATGAGAAAAATAAAGATAATTTTAAACATGAAAGCATGTACACATATCACAGAGGCACAACATTCTAATATGAAACCTAAAAATAAGCATTTTAAGGCCCATTTAGGAAAATGTCATCCAGTGAAACAGTGTGCGTCAAAATGTTTTTAAAAAAATATAT
The DNA here is from genome assembly GCF_949606895.1 of Notothenia rossii. Classification (NCBI taxonomy): domain Eukaryota; kingdom Metazoa; phylum Chordata; class Actinopteri; order Perciformes; family Nototheniidae; genus Notothenia; species Notothenia rossii. The sequence continues at coordinate 58,508,835 of NC_136907.1, read as the reverse complement.
ATTTTAGACAGCAATGGAGATATGACACAAAGAAGTGAAGTATCAATTCATTTTTGTGTTTTTCTTTTTGTGGAATTTTCTCGGTAAGCCCTATCGTCTAAACTGTAGAGAGAAATAACATTCCAGTCGATGCTGACACAGTACGTGAAGATCTTCCAAATTATCATTGACAACTTTCTCTGGCCTTTAAGGCAATGTACCCAAAAAGTTTCACTCTGTCCTTATCTTGCCACTTATTTCTTCAGGACAGTACAGAAGCAGAGAGCCGCAGAGTAAAAAAAGGGCACATACATCCAGAAGCTAAAACTTTATAAGAACACTTGATATTATTTGAATACTGATGAGTTTTCCTTCACCACTGTACCAGTCTGTCATCAATAATGAAGGGGAGAAAGTCTTGGCACTGTTTGCTCCACTTATTCTCTTGAATCGATGTTAACTTTTTTAATGTTTCACTGTGGGTGGCCGAGGCCAATCGACTTCTCTGCTTGCTCTGTTTTTTTTTTATAGCTTTGATACCAAGCATTGCCCTATTTTTTCTTTAAAACACATTCTGATGAGGGAGAGACATTTTAATATTAAATGGGTGGACAGTATTGACACAAAAAACACAATCTTCTTTTCCTAAGGCTTTGCATCCAAATCCAAATAGCAATTGTCTGCCCAACACAAAAGTCAAGGGATTTAGAGTCTGAAAGCCCTCAGAAAATGTTAGTCTCAGTGCCATTTCAATGGCACTCTGTATTTGTTTGTTTTCAATGTTTCACTCTTTTCATAGTGATTTTCTTCTTAAACCTGAACCAATCAAAATGAGCAGGTCTCTCTTGAAAAAGAGATCAATGATCTCAATGGGATACACCTGGATAAATAAAGGTTTGAAATGAAATGAAAAATGTATATTCATATATTTATGTTTTAAGTGTAACGGAAAGGAGGACGCAAAACCCAAAGGGAATTACCACCTAACTCTGCATTACATGTTGATTTAGGGAACCTCAAAGTTGACCTATAATGGATGCCCTCCCTACCTAAGGACTTAGATACATTAAAAACATATATATATAAACATTACAGTATGGCTCTGATTATAGTTAGGCTAACAAACAAGGTCACTCACAATTTAAATACCGTTGGTCTAAAATATTTATATATCTTTAAACCTTGATTTTCTACTAGATTAGTTATAGACTGGATTACAGTATGCTTGTTTAATCAAAAATATTTGACAATATTTATTGCCATGTATTGGTGTGTAAAGCAAAACTTTAAGGTACCATTTAAAATGTACAAATTGGAAGCAGGCAGGAGTGGTACATTAAATGTGTGAACATCTTTCCATAAATGACATCACATGAACATTGCGCGATTTGAGCTGAGTCAACATGACTCATAACAGGGACGCCAGGAGGCTGTATGTTGGGCAGTAAACAATGCTACAATGCTCAACTTTATATCCAGCATTATCTGTATGGGACTTGACCTCTACCACATAAATCCCATTCATCTTCTTTTAATACACTGTAGATGATTGCATGTTTCATACAGCCACCATCAATCCTGACTACAAAACAAGAGTCTGACAGTGTGGATGAATGATGGCTTGATTTAGTCATTGTTACCAAGAAGATGCCCGGTTTTACACATATTTAGATCAGGCAAAGAGAAAATCCAGAGGATCTTCCACACAAAAAATGTAATGTATGTTCTATCTCTGCTTATTTACGGAATTTATTTCTGAAAATAAGAAGATATTTTTAAAACATATCATTGACGGAGCCAATCCCAAGCAATCCAGCTGCTACAAATGAAGCACTAGTGTAATGTTAGCAAGTGACACTATTCTTTAGGTTTATCTCTCACATATCTTTAGTAGTTCTTCCCTCTCATTAATTTCCTAGCTGCCATTGGCCGGGTCTGCCATCGTACCTGTCATCTTGCTGCCGTTTATTTAAAAAAAGAAAACCTGTCTGCCTACTTTTAGTATGTTCAGGCTGCTGTTAAATGCACCCCTCCATCTTCCTATCACCGCCCATCCTTTGCAGTTTTACACAATATTGGTAGACCAGTTGCAGCAGTATAATTAATCACCACTACCAGTTTCTGGACTCCACAGGTGGATTTCACTTTTTGCTACGCATCAGATATGGTTTAATAAACAATTATTTTCTTTTCGTACATGTCTCTCCTGATTTTACTATTATTCCATTTCACACCATGTACAGTATTATCCTGGAGGATGGCCAAATATTTATCTGAATTCAAATTAGTCACCTCTGATGCAGGTTTTAAAGTAAAAAATGTTTACTCCTTCACAGACTCGTAATAATGAAGTGAGCAAATATTATGTTCATTTAGCACATACGAGAGTGTGCTCTTACACAGTGTTAGATATTTGTGTTTTGTAAAGTTGGTGACGTGCAGTGAAATATGATGTTTTCTCTTGGTTGTTAATTAGAATCTCAGTGATATTGATTTTTTTGTGTGGACTCTTTGAAATCCCAGTCTGTCCAGCAAAGCCTTGGCTTACCTGAGCTGATGATAGGTTGTAGTTACACTAGGTGAAAAGTTAAAAGACGAACAATGGTCTTGAGAATAGTGGTAGAAACTGCATGTCAGATATAGCTTTTGATTGCTTTTTCATCCCCTTGATTTTCCTTTTCAATTTTAATTCGTCTGGCCTTTCTATCTGCTGGTGTCATTGCAGACACCCACAGAGTTTTAACATGCAAGTTGTGCATCTAACCCATCAATTATGCAATTTTGCATTCAGCCAGTCGAGTGTCCACCCAGTCACAGAGGTCAGGCAAACTACTAAAGATACTTATTGGATTCGCTTGGAGATGATATGCAAATGTTTATGAGAGAACACATTAGAAACAATTATGCATTTGGTGATGGGACCCACAGGGCATAGTGGGTGCATGTCCTGCTGGTAATCCATGCTTTGCCATTACAAAGCCATTTGGACAGTTTATCGATCAATACAGAAAAGGGGTCACCAGCATTAAAAACGCAATACAATCACACAGTGAATATTCAGAGCGGTATCTGCAAAAACCATGTGATTGATCATAGAAGAGAAACAAGGAGCGTTTGTTTTCCACACTGGTAGAGCCCGTCGACGTATCACACTCCCCTCGCTCACTGTGCCGCTCTCTCATCTAACAGGCTGAGAGGCTGAGCAGCCTGCGAGAGAAACAGCGAGCAGGGAAGAGAGAGGAAACGGAGATGGCGAGCATCAACATGGGGCCGAGACCGCTGCTGCTGCTGGGGCTCGCGTGGCTCCTCATGGCCGTCCTAACGCCTAATGTCCGAGGTCTACACAACAACGATGACCAGAACCAGGACTCCGAGTGCAAGATGAAGAGCGTCACCGTGTCTGCGCTGCCTTTTTTGAGGGAAAACGACCTGAGTATCATGCACAGTCCGTCGGCCTCCGAGCCCAAGCTGCTGTTCTCCGTTCGGAACGATTTTCCCGGGGATGTCGTGGTGGTGGACGACCTGGAAAACACCGAGCTCCCGTTTTTCGTCTTAGGTGAGTTTTCGGAAACACGGCGGTCTCCGCGGTTCATTAGCCGCCAATTAGCAGCTTAAAACAATTATTCCACTTTTTATTATTACACTGGAGCATCTGTCTATTAGCATAGCCCTGGCTCTAAACCCTTTCTCCACTTCTCTGAAAAACCCTATATGCTATTTATCAACCCGAATTAACAAGCAACGCCATTAATCGCCTTTATTTGTCATACATAGTCGGGCAAAGGTGGTTAATTAGTTAAGCACATGTTATTGATAACACAGGTGTGCTTAATCAACACTTAGCACTTATTTTGGCAATAATAGGCCACATAGCATCATTTAGCTAGCAAAAGTGTATGTTTATTCAATGTATTTGCAACCAGCAATGTACAGATTTGTAAGAGGAGCGTCCCTTTTATGTCTTGTATTGTATATTCTCCCTTAGTTTACACACGTGCCCGGTTAGCTGTATGTGTCGGAAACTACTTGCTAACAAATTAGCAAGTATGCAGCTAAACTACTCTCACTTTAATACAACTCTTAGGCTTAGCTTTTTCTCTTGTTTTGTGGTCGCTTTGTACTGTTAGTGTCATGCATGGGTTGTAATTGATTAAAACGCAACTTTTTTGTTGGATTTCAGGCTTTGTTATGGCAACTTTATCCAGGTTTATAGCAAACCAAGTCGACTTTAAGTGGGCTAAGCTGTGTTTTAAAAACTGAGGTTTGCTCAGTTAGCTGGCTGCTGTCCATTTTTATTTTTTTTATTTAACCTTTATTTAACCAGATAAAAAGCATTGAGATAAAATCTCATTTACAATGCTGACCTGGCCAAGAAGGCAGCAACGTTACACATAACACATAACACAAACATATAAAATACAGAGAACATAACTAAGAAAACAAAAGACGAAAAAAAGCAGTTACTACATTGTGCACATTAGGACAGTAAGAAAGGCACTACTTATTACTGCAAGAGCAGCTGGTGGTAAGGACTTCTGACAACTTCAATTTAAAACAGGCTATAGAAACAAGTGCCGTCAGTTTGAGGCGTGATTGAAGGTCATTCCAAGACCAAGGACCATAATAAAAGAGACTCCTTTTTCCAGCCTCAGTCCGCACAGCAGGAACCTGGAACCGTATCAAGGCACTGGATCTGAGGTTGTAAAAGTCACAAACTGGAGCAAATCTGGCACATATGTAGAGTGGAAGATTTCCTAAAATGGCTTTATACATTAATAAAAACCAATGCTGCATCCTACGCATAGTGAGTGAGGACCATCCAGTTAGGCTATACACAAGTTATTGAGCCGTTTCCGCTCTACATCCTGAACTCCTCCCTTCGATGCAATGCACTTCCGTTTTGGCGGACTGGGTTTGTTTTGCTAGCTAGCTCCGTTGTGCCGACAAAGCACTGATATCGCAGAGACAAAGAGGATATAACAATTACAACATGAAGAAAAGTGGTTCGGGAACTACGTGTGCGGTAGTTGGTTGCAATCACTCGAGAAAGCACCTGAACGAGTGGTTAGATAGAGTGCTACGACCACAAACCAGCACCCAGCACCCAGCCATGTTGTTCATTAAATACAGATAAACACAACAAATACTGCATGCATTGTATTTTTTAATATTATATATGAATATTTTTATAGTGATGTAATTGTGTGGGCTGCTTTTATATTTTAATTTGTAATACCTGTTAGGATTAAACATGTGATCTTTCTTGTTGAAGCCATTTCTTTAGTTTCCTCTAAACAATTAATTAATTCAGTGTTATTTATGTACAGTATGAGCTTAATATGAATGATGAACTGTGTTAAAAGAAATTGTAGCACTCTAAGGAACATATGAAATGCAATAATGCAATAACAGTGCAATAATGAAATTAAATTACATCAAACTTTATTTTCACTCAAACAGTACAGGCACATATGATATATTGCACAGCATAAAGAGATCATGTAAATTGTGCATTATGTAAACAACAGACAACTGTTGGCTCCTGTGGGCATGACCTAAATAAGGCAGTTTATTTTGGTTTTAAAATGCTGAGATATTTACTGCAGAACTGTAACCTTCCCTCAACAAAATCGTCAACAATTTTCGGGAGCATGTGGGCAAAGTAGAATGTGCGCAGCCTTATGATATGCCCCTGGACAAAGTCTTGGTCGTGCCCGTCTGACTGTTTACACCGGTTTACACCGATAGACGCTGTGCAAAAGACTTCCGGCGGAAATGAAGTGCATTTGTGTAGGGTTATGGCGCTACCCGTGGTTTGTCGCGTAAACTTGTCTATACAGTGTGCAATGATGAGTCCTATAGGGTGCATTTGATATATAACGCAGTGCAGCATGGTAGAGTGGGTCAAGTTTGGCCAAGACAGTGGGACAGGCAAATCTATAAATGGTGTCACCGTAGTCCAGCTGGGACAGGAATAAGCCAGAGACCAACCTTTTACGGGATGAAGTTGAAAAACAACATTTAAGTCTGTAAAGGAAGCCAAGACTGAATTTCAATTTCTTTGTTAGAACTTCGATATGGTGTTTGAAGTTCAGATTACTGTCCAACCAAAAGCCAAGATATTTGTAGATATCAACAAACTCCACAGAGACGCCATCAAGGGTGTCAATGGAGAGGCAAGAGGACGCTGACTTGGGACCAAAAAGCATTGCTTTGGTTTTCTTACTGTTCAAAAGCAGTTTGGAATCAAGAAGTGCATGCTGCAGCGTGATAAAATCAGATTTTAAATTGGAAACGGCCATGTCCAGAGAAGGAGCACATGAATATACAATAGTGTCATCAGCATACATATGATAGGTAGAAAATTGCATCTGATTACAAATATTGTTTACATATAATAAAAAGAGCAAAGGCCCCAAAATAGAGCCCTGTGGAACGCCCTTTTCCAAGGTGACAGGGTCAGAGACAGTGCTACCCAACCTGACGCATTGAGTACGGTCGGTTAGATAACTCTGAAACCAACAAATGGCATTATGACCGAAACGAGACACCAACATAACATTAGACATAATGTGGTGATCTACAGTATCAAATGCTTTGGCTAGGTCAATAAACAATGCAACACAAACAGATTTGTTATCCAAAGCAGCCTTGATATCATCTAAGACTTTCAGACTGGCAGTCACAGTACTGTGCTTTGATCTGAATCCAGATTGCATAGGGTTAAGGATGTTGTGTGAATTTAAAAAAAGTTTTAGCTGAGTAGAAACTAGGGACTCAAGAATCTTTGATAACACAGAAAGATTTGAGATAGGACGATAATTATTTAACTCAGTGGGATCACCAGCTTTCAAGAGGGGTGATACCAGAGCTTGCTTCCACAGAGCTGGCAGTGTGTGAGTGGACAGGGAGAGATTAAAAATATCAGTTACTGGTTGTGCTATAATCTGAGCTGCAATTTTTAAAAAGAATGGGTCGAGGCCCTCAGGCCCGGCAGACTTTTTAAGATCAATTGAGTGCAAACCCTGTAAGACTTCAGAGACCGAGAAAGAAGCAAAATCAAAAACAGGGGAGCTCATCTCTTGACTAGGGCTGTGAGTACGACCATTTAGAGAGTCATGACTTTGCTCATCAAAAATGTGACCAGCCTTTTTGAAGTGAGCATTGAAAGCATTAGACATACCATCTGAATCTGAAATAAAATAATCACTGACCTTCAGTTTTTGTGGGAAACTAGAAACTTTCTTGTTCTGAAGTGATTTAATTGTTTTCCAGAACTTAGAATGGTCATTAAAACAATCAGTGGTTAAGCTCAGATAGTAATCAGTTTTAGCTTTTTTAATAAGGGCTGAACATTTATTTCTGAGGACACGAAAAAGAAGCCAGTCATCACTAGTGTTAGACTTTCTAGCTAAAGACCATCGCTTATTTCGATCATGAATTAGATCAGATAGTTCTCTAGTAAACCATGGAGTGTTCCTATTCTCATGGTGCTGGATCGCCTGCTTTGAGCACTTTTGGACTCTGTGTGGGTTTCATTATAATATATATACACTAGGCATGGGCGGTATCATTTTTTTCATACCATCATACCTTGCTGACATCATACCGTGGTATACGGTATATGACGGTATCAGTCCCAATTTAAGGGGTCATTTCTCCCCCAAAAAATGTTTTTACTCACTATATCAACAGCTCCACCAAAAATATTTTCCACCAGCCGCCACTGACGGTATGACTTGGGTCCAGTTGAGTGAGGTGGCGTTCGGCGGCAAATAGATGTTTCGAACGGTATATTATATGTTTGGTGTAAAATGCAGCTCGAGCCGGTAGACGCTCGCAAAGTGCCGCGACGTGCGCGCAAGTGCAAAACAAGGGCTGCATACATGACACATTGTGCAAATGGCACATTTTGAGATCGGATACAGGACGTGTTTGTAGATGTCCGACGTTGTTTCCATAGTGAGTTAAGTTAACAATATATCATCATACATAAACATTTTTCGGGAGTAAATACTTGACTTATTGAATAAAGTTTGCTATATTCACTAACTAGTTTGGCAATATTATTCCGTGCATTTGTTAAAAACCTTATTTCCATTTGATTCATTGGATTACTCGCGAAAATGTTTAGCACGTAAATGCTTTCGTTTTTAAAACCGTCCGACCTCGACTACAAAACCATCAACCAGTTGCATAGGATTAAAAAATGTCAACACTCACTCACCCCGTATTAAACATTCCCAAAGAAGTGCCTCTGTCTCTCGTTGTGCTGGATGAAGTCACTGGCGACGAGTAAACCCAAAATAGTCCCAAACAGGTGCAGAGGCATTTTTCTTTTTTACTAGTTGTCCGAGTTCGGGGCCGGCAAATGCTGCCGCCATCTTGCTCAGCTCAGTTCTGTGCTGAGCTCTGAGAGCGGGAAAGACGGACTGCCCTCCCCTGCCCTCTGCTGGCGCGTGCTGTGCATTACAACCAATGTCGTCCCTGTCAAAACTCCGTGTCAGTGTAATAGAATGAAACGCATCTGTGATTTGGCGCACAGTCTGTGACGTCACGGTATTGAAAATCATACCGACGGTATTTCGAAATACCCTGGTATACCGTAATACCGTCATACCGCCCAAGCCTAATATACACCCAGTTTTTGTTCAATTGTTTATGTTGACATTTGTGTGTTGTTACTGGGGACTCTATACCGTATCTATTGGCCCATGTCAGTATTCAACATCAGACAACAATAACATCATGTATGTGAAAGTGTGCATTGCAAATACTGAGCTTTTTCATCCGTCTGTCTCTTTGTTGTCACTTTTCAAAGCAGTTTGTTTTCCCTTTCATACAAGCATTTTCCATGGGTACTTTAGTTTTCTTTTAAAAGTGGGGCACAAGGGGATGAACTGATTACATTCACATTACATCCTAATCCTCTAGTGCACCATGATAATCATTTGACTTTCCAGCATATTCAGGCATATAGTAATAAGAGTTTACTACTGATATTCTACAGTACTGATCATTCTGAATTCATTTCTAGCCCTCTGAGCTAAACATCAAACACATCCAGTGATGCAAGGGCACATGCAATGACGCAAACTACATTTTAATGTAATTTTCAAATGGACACTCAGCGAGGATAGATTGGTTGTCAGAGCAGCTATTGTTGTATACAATTTAGCATGCCATCTAAAGTAGGGGTGCACCGAATTGGAAATTCTTGGCCGAAACCGATACCGAAAATAGGAAACAGTTGGCCGAAAACCGAATGCCGAAAGGCCGAAAATGATTAATAGAAATATATATATATATATATATATATATATATATATATATATATATATATATATATATATATATAATGTATACATTTTTTACCAATGTTGTTCAATTACCTGATTATGGAAAAAGACATGATTATGGCAAAACGTAACTTAAATAATAATCACTATTATGGGTCCATAAAACATTTATTCAGCACTTTTGAATGCATACAGTACATTAATTCCAAGTCAAGTGCATTTTCTTTTCTCTGTAGGATAACTACAACAAAGTGCATTCAGAACAAAGCCAAGGTGCTTTAAAACATAAACATCTAGGCCAGTAGGCCTACACCAAAATAGTGTAAATAAAGACTGTAACAGCCAGGCCTTCAACAACAACACATGCAAGTTTGGTAACCTAACGTGTTGTTGTGATGACGTAATCAAAACGCGGCGACAAGTACGGCGCGCGACCATGCTCGCGGCTGGCTCACAGCCAACATGTCTGCCGCTTGGAGATATTTCAAAATATCAGAGAAAGAGGCGCGGATTGCGATGTGTAAAACGTGTTCAGCTGACATTTCTCGAGGGGGTGTAACTGCAAAGACTTTCACCACTTCGGGATTACTCCACCACTTGAAATCAAAACACCCGGACAAATATGCGGAGTATGATCAACGTAACCCTGTTCTCTGACATTCGGTGATATTTTTTCGGTGCTAAAACGGCCGAAAGGGCCTTTTTAACCATTTTCGGCCGATAATTTATATACATAATCTAAAGTGTTATGTACAGACAACTGACAATTGTTTTGAAGCATCCCTTACAGCTGGGTTTCGTTTGAAAGTTTTTAGAATGCAATATCCTGGTTTTTAATTTATTTAAAACCCTATTTGGTAGCATCTGAGTTTAGCCTATCCTTTTGCCAATGACTCTGAACTCAGTAATATTATTCTTCACACAGTTTAATTTTCAATTTCATTCTTTATTTTATTTTTTATTTAATCGTTTATTTTGTGGGGACAATGCACAGTAATGAACACTAAACACAATCAAATGTGTCGAGCGTAACAGTGCCAGATTTAGCTTTGAGCTAATTTCCAGTCCCTCACATAAAACATTTAAGAAAATTACATTTTACAAACATAGCAAAAACAAAATACATGCTATGCAAAAAGTGCAAAATAGCAGCGTACACAAGTATTTATGACATGGTAATGCAATATAGCAGCAACGACATATAAAGTGCAAGAGAAGATACAAGACCTACCTAAAGTGCAAGAGGAGATACCCCTGTGTTAAAGTGCATTTAGCGGTGATTACACATCTGTTTGTTTCTCATCCATTCTTTGAGTTGACCTTTGAAGCTATTGAGAGTGGGACTATCCCGTATCTCAGTTGGGAAGCTATTCCACAATGAGCTGCCTTTAACGGAGAGAACATTTTGTACAAAAGTGGTCCGTCTGCGGTGGACCTCACAGTCTCCTCTGGTTTCTGACCTAGTGCAGCGTCCAGTGTGTTTTCTGTGGATGAATTCCCGTAAGTGGAGGGGGGGCAGTCCATGTAAACATTTATAAATAAAGCACAAACTTTTAAAAGTCAAAACTCAAGAAATGCAGTTTTTCAAGGATGGTACAGTGGAGGTGTGAATTTGGTTTTCTGTCAAACACCTTGATAGCTCTCTTGTACAGCTGTTCTATGGGTTTCAGGTTTGTGGCACAAGCAAACGACCAGTTTGTCAAACAGTATTCAATGTGGGATAGAATCATACAGTGGAGGTATGACTTTGCAGCATTGACAGTTAAGAAAGGTCTGATTTATTTAAAGTTGAATTGAATAGTATTGGATACTTTCTTGATATGTTTCTTAAAAGTCAAGTTCGAGTCCAGTATGACTCCAAGATACTAGAACTGGGAGACTAGTTCTATTTCTGCTCCGTTTAAAAACACGTTGGATCCTTCGATTTGGACTGGTCGTTTACTGAACATCATGCATACTATTTTTTGATGTTTAACTATAAGCAAATGTTGTTCAGCCAGTGTTGAACCTTGTCCAAAGCATTAAAGAGACAGGATGAGATAATTTCAGTGTTCTTCCTGTGTACAAAGATGACCGCATAATCGGCATACATTTGCACATTCAACTCAGGACATACATTAGGCAAGTCATTAATGTATAGAGAAAACAGTAATGGTCCAAGAATGGAACCTTGTGGAACACCAACAGGGTTCACAAGGAAGGGGGATTTGGCTCCGTTGACCAAAACACACTGTTTTCTGTTCGATAAGTAAGACTTAAACCAATGTATCAAAACTGCCAAAAAATTGAAATACGTCAGCTTTGTAAGGAGCACTTGGTGGTCAATAGTTTCAAAAGCCTTCCTGAGATCAAGGAAGACAGCACCTACATATGGGCTCGTGTCCAACATACATTTAACCTTTTCCACAAAGACACAGTTAGCTGTCTCAATGGAGTGGTGAGCACGAAAACCAAACTGCATTGGGTGGAGTGGAGCGATTAGTTTTGACACCCATTTCTCAGCTGTCTTAGAGACACAGGGGAGGATACTGATTGGTCTATAATTGGACATTATTGCCTTATCCCCAGATTTAAAGATCGGTGTCACCGTGGCCACCTTCCACGATGATAGAACTTCCCTCGTGCTGATAGTATGATTCACTAGCATAGTAATTGGTTTTATTAGACCGTCTATATGTGTTTTTATAAAGTTGGTGTCGAAATCATCTGCATCCCTAGCCTTAGAACCTCTTAACCCTGAGATTATATTTTTTACCTTCACCTCTGTGATTTCCTCCAGGTCAAAAACTGGATGTGTATCCACAGTCGGGCTAGGTGAGACCTCAGATGGCGGGAAGAGCTTTGTAATGTCCAAAGCACTATTTATGAAATGCTCATTTAGAGAGCTGGCCAGCACGGCAGGGTCTTTTATCAGGGGATCATTGATTTTTAATTCTAGAACATTATTTTCCTGGTTTGTTTACCAAATAGTTTATTTAAGATTTGCCAAACTTTTTTACCGTTACCTTTCGCACCTTCAATTATGTTGATGAAGAAGTTAGCTTTGGCCTGTCTTATTGTTTGTGTTACCTTGTTACGAGCATGAGTGAATTTCTGTCTATCAGTGGATAGTCCGGATTTCAAGCTCTGCCTTAATAGTTGGTCTCTAGATTTCATTAGATTCCTGCAAATGTAGATTCAGCCAGGGAAGATGGTGTTCCTTACTGTCCCTAAGGCACCCTTTCATTGAGAAGGAAGACATTGTATCATTAATTTGAGATATTAACAGATTAGTGTTTTCACCTATATCTTCAGAGGACAGAGTGTCCCCCCAATCAATCCTTTTCACTGGATCAATAAAACGTTGTTGCAGATTTTTGGGGATGAAGCGAGAACCCAAGGCAGGGGTTTTAGGTGTGGCCATGAACCTTTTTTTGTGAGTTGCCTGGTAAAAAGAATAAAATTATGGTCAGAAAGACCAGTCAGGAAGTTGTAGGTTTGAACTATTCTGTCAGCTTTGTTAGTACATAATAAATCTATCATAGTCTTGGAGGTTTTGGTTATTCTAATCAGTTGATCCATTAGTTGTATTAAATTGTATTTATCCGTGATCCGTTTTAAGTTCTTTCTATTTTGTTTATCATTCCAGTTTATGTTAAAGTCTCCTAAAATAATTACCTCTTTGTTGGAGTCACATGAATTCAGCATGAGTTTTACCTGGTCATATAAATCCACCTTAGCGGTGGGTTGTCGATATAGGCAAATCATGGTGAGGGACATTTCCTCAGAAAGTGTGATTTCCACACCAACACAATCAAACTCAATATTTGCTGGAAGAGCAATCTCCCTACAAGTAATGGTATTCCTCACGTAAAGCAACACACCCCCTCCTTTTCCCTTCAGTCTGTCCATCCTAACACATTATATCCTGACATAGATACAAGAGTGGATGGTGACGACTGTTTTAGCCAAGATTCCAATATTCCCAAACAGTCAATGTTGGACTCAAGAAGGAGATGTTTTAGCTGTTCATGTTTATTGCAAATGCGGAAATGTAAATGTCCACTGAATAGTCCCTTCGGCTTGCACCGAGGATCCCACACTATGTTTGCTTGATTCACTGTTTGAAACATTTTGGTGTAACAGTGTTTTTTAAATACCAGATTTCTAGGCTTTACCTCGGTGCCGTTGTTGACAGTGGAGTAGTCAGAGCTAGCTGTTGGTTTGTGGTTCTCTGTCGCTAGGCCGCTAGCCATCGGCGCGGACCCACAGTCCTCCGGCAGAGCTAGCTGTTCAGCTAGCTTGCCTCGTCTGAAGCCAGCCGGCGCGAGTCCACAGAGATCCTCATGCAGAGCTAGCTGTTTTGTTAGCCGGCCTCATCTGAAGCCAGTCCGGTGGTGTCTGATGGTGCGAGAATCTCAGCTGCTAGGCCGCTAGCCCTCGGCGCGGACCCGTAGTCCTCCGATGGTGTGGGTAGAGTTCCTGCTGCTAGGTCGGCAGCCGTCAGCGCAAGACCGCAGAGACCTGCTGGTGGTGTTAGCTGTTCAGCTATCCGGCCTCTTCGGAAGCCGACTGTTGGCGTGTGGAGCCCAGCAGCTGGGCTGCCAGCCGTCAGGTCGATGGAAGTGACGCCGGGACCGGAACATGGGTGGATATCTCCCAAGAGGAAGAGAGACAACAGGGCCAATAGCCCAATATTCTCCTCTTTTCGTTTTTGACCCTTTTTTTTGGTTTGAGAGAGTCTGCCAAGAGTCCCAGATGAATGAACTGTAGATAATATGCCGACCATGGCCGAAGTGTTTGATATTCAACGATGTTGCTGGTAATAATAATAATAATGATGTATCCTCAACATGTTGTTTTACCATGGGGGCGAGATGAGTGGTGTAGCTACACAGAGGTTAGAGATTTAGGACAATCATGCAGAGATAGATTGCTGCCACTGCGCCAGAACTGCCTGCCGCCATCTTGGGAGGGAGAGAATAACTGTAGTGCTGTTTACTTAGTTTATTATCAATTGATCTTTGATGAATGAATGAAATTGCTCTTACATTAATTGTTAAAAGTAACATTGTTTCTATGCCCCCAAGAGGAGTTATTTATGCCAAGGATGAAAAACAGTGAAGGCAGCAAATGCCTTAACCAGCCGGGTGTTTTACATATTACTTTTACGAAACCTTTCAAAATTAAACTTGATGTGACACAAAACTTTACCTTCTTCAACATTACGTATATAAGATATACCCAGTCCCATAGAGTAGAAACTGTTTGATTTAATTTTGGAGAAATCCAGAAGTAGAAAATGTAGAAGTCTCACTTTTGACATGTTCTGCATAGATGACTTACTTTTGACCGCTGTCACCATTATGCATTCAGTTTGAACTGTCATCATATCTGAATTTGCTTGAAGTCAGTTGTCAGTTTTCAATTGGGGACGTTCCCCTTGTGGTGCTGGCAGCGTTGTGTGCATGGAAAACAATTTGGCTTGTCTACTTGCAGATTAATCCCATACCGTATTATATACTAAAATGTATGTCTGTTTTAATTTACACTAAATGTTTGAATAGGTAATATAAAGGCCTACTTTAGACAACAGTTAATTCATTATGGGGAAGAGGGAAATAAGCTCAGGCAAATAAACAGCACAGCAGATCTCTCAGGACTGCTGTTGCATAGCATTGAGTGTGCATTTGTATCTGACATTTCCTCATGTAACATTCTACACCAGGACGGAACACTTTTAATGAAACTTCACACTGGGGAGCCCACAATTCCCACAATTCCACATTGTGATAGACCCAAGTATAAACACTGGAGCAGCTACGGCCTTTAATTAATTAATGTATTTATTTGTTCTTTTTCTTTTGTTTAATGCTTGATTTCCTTTGCTGTCTAACAAAACCTATTGTGTGGAATAATGGCAGCTTTGAATGCAAACCGGAACTTTTACTTGTTGTATACAGGTCTTGACAAGAAGAGAAAAATCAATTCATGTTAACATTGTGCAGCTGTATTGATAACCAGCGGTAATTACATTTAAAACGGTGTTTCAGCAGCATTTTGATAAGATGCTTGCTGACGGCTGTTTGTGTAAGCTCTAAACTCTTTCTTAAGCATGCAGTTGTTGTCGCCTCGCACTAGCCTTTGGCTGTTCAAGTCTGCATTAGCATAGCATCGTTATGATTAATGTTTTAGATTGTTCCTACCACACATGTGTCTTCACCATTATACAAGATGTGTGTGACATAATGCCAGGTGTGGCTGTCTGAGTGTAACACATAGTGTAGGAAAACTAAGCAGCAATAATGACAGAATATGATATCAGCAGTATTCCCTTTTTAGAAATGCAGAGGATCTGATTTTGGAACATCTTACAGCAGCGTTTTTGTTGAAAATGTGGTGCCAATCATTGCGGTCGGGAACATTTTAATGCCTAGGACAAATGGGAGAAATTCCAGTCAAACATAATCTGTGTTGATCTTTGAGTTTAAAACAACTGATAGGAAAGCTTTATACATGACATCATCAAGTCATGTGGATTACTGGATTTATATTTCATTGTCCTCTCTCTGCTGGCCCACTTGGGACGGGATAATGGAGGTTACCGTGGCCAGTTTGGCCCAGTTGGAATCAATTTCACTGAAATTACTTAAAAGGGAAAGAGAGAGAGAAAAATTCACACGTGTGGTCATCACAGCCCTGATAATCAGTAGATCTCAACAGATACGGTGAGGAGGAAACCATTTTAGAAAAATAAAGCTTTGGCTCTGATTTGGACCAAGACATTTGGCCGACACTGATTATTAGTAATCAAGGAGACCGATAACCTATATTTGGAACCGATATACATTTGCAGTAAAATCTGAAAATCTTGTTGTTAAAATGTAGAATAACACAACTTCTTTGAAATGCCTTTTTATGTTTAATGAACTTTTCAACATCTTAAAACTGGTTTCCTCTCTTTGACCCTGAGTAAAGTAAATGAAGTAAAAATAAAATAACAACTACTAAAACTTGCTTTGAACTTCTGAGTCTCACTCATTTAGTAGTCCCAATTCAGCAGCACCAGATTGTGGTGCAGAAAGCAGAGTTGCTGCGAGGCTCCACTAGCAGCCGTCCCAGCGCGTCACAGTTTACCCTACTGTAGGGCTGCTCGATTATGGCAAAAAATCTTAATCTCGATTATTTGGGTCAATAATTGTAATTGCGATTATTAAATGCGATTATTCATTGACTTTGAAAACATCCATTTGTTGGAGAATTTTTTTTTAACAGTATGTTTTTAACAGTTGATTACCCTGAACATTAAATATAATTCAACTGAAAAAAAAAAAAAAATGTATCTAAAAAAAAAATTAAAAAAAATGTAATAATAAAAAAAGAATCATTTTATTTCGATTGCAAGCCGTAATCGCGATTAAAATACGATTTTAATTGAGCAGCCCTAGTTTCTCCGCTGCGAGACGCTGTGTTTTAAGGAACACAGTCCTTTCTTCAAATGCTGTGTTGTATTGCTCTTGATTCTCTAGAAGCGACAGTCAGTACATAACAAACACAAAAGAATGATAATGCGTTCGTTTTGTAACTTTGATGTAACTCCATGTACATGTAATAATGTTGGACCCAAACTCTGTTTTTTTCTTGTTTGCTTTTCAATTGCTTCATTGTCCAGCCACATGCTTAACATAACTTTGTAGAAATGAATACGCTATGCAAGTATAAGTGTTACTACTTTCTATTAAAGAAGTGTTTTCACGCAAATTCTGAAGGATATGTCGTATAGAACAACATTCTAAAACATGTTTGAAAAGTAGAGTATATTATGCTTTAGGATTGGTTTCAGAAGTCTGTGAACATTTTTAATATGTTTTCTTCTGTAACTGACAGAAGTGCAGCCTCAAGACCCTCACACTTCAATCAGTTTATTATAGAGTACTGTAGCTTATCACGCCGTACTTCTCTTACCAGCAGCAGTGAGCCCTCACCCCTATCTCATCAGGACACCTCATCCTCAGCTAACCCCTAGTCTTTATTTGAGTGTTTGAAGACGTCAAAAAGAGAGATCAGACTTTTTAAGAGTCATGGTCTCAATGTTCTCGTTAGGGGCAGGATTATAAAGCTGCATGCCTCACTTTGGGAAGAGGAAAAAAAGGAATCTTGTTACGAGGCATACTGAGATTGTTTTATTTCCCTGAGCCCATCCACCTCTTTGAAGTAACGTCACTTAAAAGTGTATCTGCTTTTAAATGTGTGTGTACTTTGTAGGTTGGGTGCAATTTCAATTCCATATTTTATTTTCAACTTTTACAGTGGCTCGCTTTTTTCTCGCCAAATTGCTTCGCTGTGAAGCATCCAAGAAGCAATTTGAAAAGGAGAGATTCTGTGACTGACAGTATACTTTAGCTGCAGGACTGCAAGCCACTCATTAGTGTCAGAGAACCCCGGCTACGTTATTAGAAATATACCCTTTTGGTGTTCTGCCATAAATTGTGCAGGAGGTGAGGTAATAAAGTCCCCCTCTGGGAGAGACTGGTGCCGTATTTGCTGTGGTAGTGATTTGCACATCTGGGCAGGAGGCTTGGAAGGTGTCAGCCTCTAACTGCCTCCCATTCAAATCAGCTCACCGGGACAATAGATTGGTGCAGTGATATTTTTGTAGGCCGAGAAGTTGGCATTGCAAGGTGTCAAAAAGCAACAGGATTCTTACATTAGATCTTGGACAGGAAATGAGCTCTGTTGCACATTTGTTATATAGACCCTCCAGAAAAACGCGGGCAAAAATCCTTGATTATGCGGGCTAAAATCCTTGATTATGCGATTAAACATGCGGGGTTTTTATGTGATTTTATGCGGCGAAATTGCGGGAAGTTGCGAAATATGCGGAAAGTTGTGAAATATGCTAAATATGCGGGAAAAAAGAATAACAATTTTTGAAAATATTGGGCTGTCTTATTTATTCTCTCTCACACACAACCTGCCACTAACGTTAAACCCCTTTACTATTCAATTAAACAAATTCAATGTTTATTTATTGTAAAAGCAATTGGGTTATTTTAATCTCACACACACCCCCCCCCCCCCCCCCCCCACACCCACTTCTCCGCCTCATTCTGTTTTAATTTACTCGTTCGTTATCTGACCAGCTTCAATCTTGTAGGCTACTCACTTCGTTTCTAGTAGCCCTCGAAAGGGTTTTGGAGGATGATGCCTCGGTGAACGTGCGTTGTTTGGCTTTCTTGTCTGCTTTCTTGTTCATGTTTGAATGAATCAAAGTGGGTCGTCACCGTCAATTTTCTCTTATGCTCCAACACACAGTTGCACGGGGTGCAGAATAGTTCCCCCCCACTTTTTGCCCGGTCTTTAATAGACGAGTTAATTTTTTTTTTCTCAACTTTGTTTGGAAAAATGCGGGGATTATGCGGCCTTTTGATAAATATGCGGCCTTTTAAAAATCTGCGCCATTTTGCTGATTATGCGGTAAATTCTGCGATTGCAGAATCGCGTTTTTCTGGAAGGTCTAATAAGTTATACTTAGTTTGGTTCAACGAGTAATCTACACATATTAACACCATGTTTTTAATATTTGATGTCAGAAATAAATAGCTAATATTAGGCTATAAATGACATGGTGGTCGCATGACTTAATGTAACCACCGCTAACACTTAAGGTGGATTCCTGTCTCATTTAGCAGCTTGTGAGCAATCACCATTTTTAAGACACAAAGCTTCAGACATTCAACAACAACACACCTTATTTTGGGCATCTAACCAACTCATTCAAAAAACATTGATTTTGAGAAAAGGGAAGTGCTAAAATGCTAACTTATTTTGGGGTTTGTGGCTCATTCCAGCACTACTACATAACTTAGCTTGCACCATTTGGATCCATTCCATAGAAAGGTTACATTGCGGCCAAAGGTGCAGTAGTCGAAGGTTTTTTTATATTTACGACATCGAGAAGCTTCATGTTATTTCTCTTTGTTGAAATTATTGTTATGCTGGGGAATATATCTTTGACCAATCTTGTTGTGTAAATTATCCTTAAATTACACAAGTGTTATCAACTAGTCTTGATGCAACTATAAAATGACATACATTGTCTGTTCATCTGTGAAACTAACCACCATTCAGTCAGACAACTCACGTGTTTCTTTAACATGTTTATTAGAAGCAGCATATAGTTGAGTTTGGCGTCTAGGCTCGGGCCTCATCACTCCACAGATATACAGGACTGTCTCAGAAAATTAGAATATTGTGATAAAGTTCTTTATTTTCTGTAATGCAATTAAAAAAACAAATGTCATACATTCTGGATTCATTACAAATCAACTGAAATATTGCAAGCCTTTTATTATTTTAATATTGCTGATTATGGCATACAGCTTAAGAAAACTCAAAAATCCTATCTCAAAAAATTAGAATAGTTCCTCAGACCAAGTAAAAAAAAAAGATTTATAACAGCAAAACACAATCAAACATTTGAAAATGTCCATTAATGCACTCAGTACTTGGTTGGGAATCCTTTTGCACGGATTACTGCATCAATGCGGCGTGGCATGGAGGCAATCAGCCTGTGGCATTGCTGAGGTGTTATGGATGCCCAGGATGCTTCATTAGCGGCCTTTAGCTCATTAGCATTGTTGGGTCTGGTGTCTTTCAGCTTCTTCTTCACAATACCCCACATATTCTCTATGGGGTTCAGGTCAGGGGAATTTGCAGGCCAATCGAGGACAGTAATGCCATGGTCAGTACACCAGTTACTGGTGGTTTTGGCACTGTGGGCAGGTGCCAGATCATGCTGGAAAATGAATTCCTCATCTCCATAGAGCTTTTCAGCAGACGGAAGCATGTAGTGCTCTAAAATCTCTTGGTACACAGCTGCATTTACTCTGGGCTTGATGAAACACAGTGGACCAACACCAGCAGCTGACATGGCTCCCCAAACCATCGCTGACTGTGGGAACTTCACACTGGATTTCAAGCAACTTGGATTTTGCTCCTCTCCAGCCTTTCTCCAGACTCTGGCGCCTTGACTTCCAAATGAAATACAAAACTTGCTTTCGTCTGAAAAGAGGACTTTGGAGCACTGTGCAACTGTCCAGTGCTTCTTTTCCTTAGCCCAAGTCAGACGCCTCTTCCGTTGTCTTGAGTTCAGAAGTGGCTTGACCATGGGAATACGGCTATTGTAGCCCATTTCCCGGACACGTCTGTGAACAGTGACTTTTGATACCTGGACTCCAGCTTCAGTCCACTGTCTTTGAAGCTCCCCCAAATTCTGGAAGCGACTCTTCTTCACAATGCTGTTAAGGCTGCGGTCATCTCTCTTGGTTGTGCAGCGTTTCCTGCCACATTTTCCCCCTCCAACAGACTTTTTGTGGATGTGCTTTGAAACTGCACTCTGTGAACAGCTTGCTCTTTGAGAAATTTCTTTTTGTGTCTTACCCTCCTGATGGAGGGTGTCAATGACGGTCCTCTGGACAGCAGTCAGATCAGCAGTCTTCCCCATACTTGTGATTTAGTTTACTGAACCAAGCTGAGTGTTTTTCAAGGCTCAGGAAACCCTTGCAGGTGTTTCGAGTTAATTAGACGATTCAAGTGATTCGTTGAACACCCTACTAGTATACTTTTTCATGATATTCTAATATTTAGAGATAGGATATTTGAGTTTTCTTAAGCTGTATGCCATAATCAGCAATATTAAAATAATAAAAGGCTTGCAATATTTCAGTTGATTTGTAATGAATCCAGAATGTATGACATTTTTGTTTTTTTAATTGCATTACAGAAAATAAAGAACTTTATCACAATATTCTAATTTTCTGAGACAGTCCTGTACATAGCACGATGAGTGATGATTAAATAACTAACCCCCCGAGCCTAAAGGTAGAAGCTGGGGTGGTGGTCGGGCAGGCAAGCAGCAGCGACGTAGAGGTAGCTGCAGCAATAGCAGCAGCAGCAAGCAATGCATAGAGAGAGATCTGGCAGGTTAAATAGAGCGGCATATCAAGGAGAATCTGTTTGGTTGGTTGTAAAGTGGCAAGGGGCGTTATGTATGAATGCAGCATAAGTGCTCGAGTTGATTGCCTGAACTAGCTCGCAGGCTTCGCCCTATTGCTGTGGAGTTCCTGGAACAGTCCAATCTCTATCCTTTAATATCTCTTAGTAATACAGTGGTGCTTCTTTCTTCGAGAGGACAAGACAATGGACTAAATCTACGTTCCACTGAGCAATTAAAACGGGCTTAATATACTCCCGTCATAATGAATATTTTACAGAGAAATAATTACTGTAGATGTAGGATGTCAGAGACACTTTGCTAAGCTTAGTGAACACATAACTCATTTGTTAACTGGATTTATGTGTTTCTTTTTATCAGTGTAGGTGAGTTACATCATGCCAACCTATGAACAAAGTTTTTGTAGTTCCCTCTTTCCTCTTTTAGGAATTTTACATAACTCACCAAGGTTCTAGCACAGGGGTGGCCAGCCAATCAGAAGAGCCAATCATGTTACTGTGTTACTGCAAAGAGCCACTTCATACACACAGGCACACATGCTGGGTGTATGTCCCGACCTCTCTCTCTCCTTCTCTGTTTTGCTCTCGGCCTTTCTGTGTGCTCCCTCACTCTCTTCATCTATGTGCCCCTCTCTATCTCTCACACATACAACATGAAAATCTAAAAATTAACAATAATTGATAGGGGTGCACCGAATGGGAAATTCTTGGCCGAAACCGATACCGAAAATAGGAAACAGTTGGCCGAAAACCGAATGCCGAAAGGCCGAAAATGATTAATAGAAATATATATATATATATATATATATATATATATATATATATATATATATATATATATATATATATATATATATATATATATATATATAATTATAATGTATACATTTTTTACCAATGTTGTTCAGCTGCCTGATTATGGAAAAATAAATGATTATGGCAAAACTTAACTTAACTTAACTTAACTTAACTTAACTTAACTTAAATAATAATCACTATTATGGGTCCATAAAACATTTATTCAGCACTTTTGAATGCATACAGTACATTAATTCCAAGTCAAGTGCATTTTCTTTTCTCTGTAGGATAACTACAACAAAGTGCATTCAGAACAAAGCCAAGGTGCTTTAAAACTGCATTAACATCTAGGCCAGAAGGCCTACAACAACATAGTGTAAATAAAGACTGTAACAGCCAGGCCTTCAACAACAACAAATGCACCTATAAGTGCATGCATACAAATGTGCAAACTGGATAAATCCACATGAATGTAACTATTTACAAAGGAAATTACAACTGAATTTCAAGAATCTGTAAATAAGGCTGTCTGTCCTCATAAGCAAAGTAGTAAACATTGTATAAAGATACATAAAGTGAAAACTGGATACAAAATCCACAATCAATTACAAATTAAATTACAATTTCAAGAATCTGCAAATAAGGTGGTCTGTCCTCATGAGCAATGTAAACAACATTGTATCATTTCGATACCGAAAGTACAATATATTGAACACTGTGCTGCTGTCATTTCCCCCTAATGATAACCTGAGATGGTGAATTATAACTCACAATGAAAATTGTTCAGGAAAGTGGGTATAGAGTAGACATGTAGAACAAGATAAGCTTATGATAAGCCAGCCTTGTCTACTTATTAAGGAAAAGTGGGAGGTTCTTTTTAATGAACATTAGCTTCTCTGCTTTATCAGTCACAAGTCTGTTCCTCTTCTCATCAAGCACATGAGAGGCAGCGCTGAACAGTCTCTCGCTGTCAGTGCTTGTGATTTGATCTTACTCCGCATATTTGTCCGGGTGTTTTGATTTCAAGTGGTGGAGTAATCCCGAAGTGGTGAGAGTCTTTGCAGTTACACCCCCTCGAGAAATGTCAGCTGAACACGTTTTACAAATTGCAATCCGCGCCTCTTTCTCTGATATTTTTAAATATCTCCAAGCGGCAGACATGTTGGCTGTGAGCCAGCCGCGAGCATGGTCGCGCGCCGTGCTTGTCGCTGCGTTTTGATTACGTCATCACAAATACACGTTAGCTTACCAACGTAACCCTGTTCTCTGACATTCGGTGATATTTTTTCGGTGCTAAAGCCGAAAGGGCCTTTTTAACAATTTTCGGCTGATAATTTTCGGCGGCCGAATATTCGGTGCATCCCTAATAATTGACACACAGACACACACACACTCAAAGACACACCCTCCCATAGACACACACACCCTCTCACATACAGAAACACATACCTCCGCTCAGCCAGATATCCTATAAATGTCATAGTCCATGATATTGACAGAAATTTACTTAAACCTCTCCTACCATTATTAAGACCAGAGGCCAGTTTTAGTCAACCATTAATATTGTGTCTAACACACAAACTCTCAGTTCAAAACATTTCAAAAAAGTTGTTATCTTACTATGCATGTTGCTTCAATCTTGAAACGTGCAGAGGATGTGGAAGAGGCTCAAATGCATGAAAGGGCACATTTACGATCTTTGTTAATAATTTTATAAAAATATGCCTGGACTTTTTTCTCCCTGTCTGTATCTCACACACAGATTATTGACAGTTATTTAAAAATAAATGTAAATACATGAAGTGTATTTTTGTTAATTCTCCTCACATGACATCTCAACTTTTACCTAACCCTCTGACTGACAGAAGCTCTGCTGACGGATGCACTTTCTCTCTTGTTTATTTCTTTACCGCAAATCACCAAATTCTGGAGCCCTTTGTGTCAGTAGCCAGCTTTCCGGGAGCAGGCCTCCTCACATATACAACTGCAAATTGTTACCGTTTTGATTTGACAACATTATATTGAGTTATTACGGTTTTATCTGAGTTATATTTCTGCCGATCGGAAGCAGATCTCTCCCTTCACTGTCACATCGCGAGTGCAGTAAAGCCCGCCTCCAGTACTGCAGGATCTGCATTCTGATTGGCTAAAGCCCTTCTTTGTTGAAAACTCTGTGTAACGATTGGGCTGGAACTTGTGTGTTGTTAACCCTTTGTGAAATGGGATACATATGCGCAAAAAAAACAAAACACAATTAAAATTCGATAAGAACTAAGGAGACTGGGCAAAGAGCTGCATGCGGCTCGAGAGCCGCGGGTTGGCCACTCCTGTTCTAGCATATCTAGGGAAGTGGTTGCATTAATACCTCAGTGATTGGTTGGGACCCTTAGAAATGTTGAAAGAGGCGATGAATTTGATGATAACCAGGATTGGTAAAACAAGGATAAGAAACATACAAAAAAAGAAGCTGCTTACAATTCTTTGACTTGTCTGAGAATCCTCATGTTTTAAACGTTTCCTATGTGTTAAAGAAGTGTAGTGATAGTTGTCTCTAAATCATCCAGTGAAAACAGGAACTCTCAATATCCAGTTCAGTTCTGCATACTTTTAGTAGGCTAAATTGTTAACAAATACAGAATAAGAAGCCCTCAGCACAAGCCACTGAAACGTTGTATTTCCTGTGGCTTTCTTTTTCCAATAGCCTTGCACCTACATGTTGCTTTAATTAAACTCCCTCTACCGTCAACCATTCCGAACATTGTGTTACGATCAGTGAGGTCTGACCTGAGCAAGGACTCAGACAAGAGGGACTGAGTGTGAAGGGTTAATTGCAATGTTAAGCTGGAGGAATGTGAATGGCATGGATTCGGCTGAATGGAAACAGTCCTGAGCGTAGCAGGTAGGTAGGCATGGTGACAGTGAGTACAGAAGACACATGGGAAAGGGAAAACAGAAAACTCAAGTACAGCCATGGCCATGATGACACATTGACCAATGTTTTTTCTGATAATTTTGAAAAGTTTGAACAATGCATCCTAGAAATTTGGTAACATTGAATGTTCATTCTGAGCAAAACTGCTATTTCAAATTCGATTAAATGTTAGTGTAGTCTTTATATTTCGCTGTGTTTTGTCATACAACTGCACCATTTGTGTTGAGATAGTGGTGCAACTTGGACTTAAATGTTTTGGTTCCTGTTCTGTCCCGGTTTCTAGAAGCTTCTGGCAGCTGTCCTGAAGATGCGAAAAGAAGGCACTCAGACAATGTCGTACTGCTACTTAGATGCTTCCCTGTTATGATTATCCAATCAGCAAGGTGTCCTGATCCATTGTTATTGATTAGCTTTGTTTAATGATAGGTCAATAGGACATGCAATGTCAAGCTGATACTGAATTATTATAACCACAAGACCAACTACTGCAGCTCCACAGCATACAGCCAGCTTTACAATACTCCCACGTGGAACCAATTGCAACCTAATTGCAAGGTTAAGGGTAAAGGGTCTTTTCATGCCTCATAAAGTGAAAAATAATGAATTTGTATAATAGTTTAACTTTTGATTTGAGCTCTATACTTTTTAGCAGCTTTGTCGCTTGCTCTGTTGATTGTTGCACCACCTTTCCCCACTCCTTGGTTGCCACAGTCTTCACTCTAGGAAGCTGACATCTGGCATGCAGGTCAGGTGTCAGTGACGTTGTGTCTGTGTGAATGTATTAACTAGAAGATTGAGTGTGGGGGTGCAGCGATTGCAAATGTGCACTTTTTGTATGTTTCCGCTGAATACAGCTTTTGTCCGCGTTGACAGATAATGAAGTCGGTGAGTTTCATTTGTTTTCAGAGATCTTTTTCAAGTGTATCCTCCTTTTGAATTTCAATCCAAACTCCCATTATAATTCCAAGCCAGGTATTCAAAGCTTGAATTGATGTTTCACTTTTCTTGTTTCACTGTTCTTTCACCTCAGTTACATTCATTAAACTTTCTCAAACTTTTCAGCTTTTTTTGCATGACAACAGAACTCAAGAGTTGCATATTACATTACATTGCATTTTTTATATATATTGCATATCACTGACAGGTCAGCACATTCTGTTCTTTCATTAAGGGATGCCGGTTCTGGGTTTTAACATGTTGTAGTTGAAAGGCAGTGACTTTCAGACCAGTCATTAAAAGTGCTAATTAGCAGGTTCATGAATAAACTACCACTTCGGTGTTTCCACACTTTTACCCTACTCTCTGGGATTAATATAATAGAACCACGGAATATACAGGCTTTCTTTCATTACATCTTAGTTGTATTTAACCTTATTGAAACTAGTTATTTATTGACATTCAAAGGTATATGAAGCCATGTCTGTTTGAGACAGTTCAGTCACTTTTGGTGTTTTGGAGTATTTAAAGGCTCAGTTGGTGCAGTTCCACCCAGAATCTACACATAAATCTTTATGTTTGTTTGTATTGCCTCTTTAATTTTAACTTACATTCCTGAAGCAGCCAACATTTTTATATGCACATCAAAAATATGACTTTTATGAAACAATAATGTGAAAGTGTGCGGAGATTGTTACCAGCATATGTCATCCACTTGTGGAATTAACCGTGTCCCACTTCCATAGTATACACAAATGCTGTTGTGATTAGTTGATAATGAATGTCCTGTACTGGTGGACATATAAAACTCCAAATGACTTAAAATATGAGGCTTCAGAATGAGGTGTCACTAGTCAGTATCTCATTTCTTTAACTGATTTTCCAAGAACGTAAGGTTTTTTTTTTTTTACTCAACAAGCCTTGAGTAGCTCTTTATTTTTTCTTGAACCTTGTTGCTTTGTTGGCCATTGTGTTCATCAGCACTTCAGTTGATAACGCAGGGCTCGACAGTAACGGTTGCCAGGTTGTCATTGGCAACCATTCAGAAAAAATGTCAACCACTTCTTGGCCTTTGGTTGCCATCAGTGGCGGAGCCAGAAAGCGATGCAGCAATACTCGCGTGCGCGGTGCACTGTGTGTTTGTTTTTACAAAAAATGGCAAAGCAAATTAAGTTTTTTTCGCCGTGGGGTAAAAAGTTCTGCCAACTCAAAATCTCAAACGAATGCTCAAAGTAATTCAACTGATAAAGCGCAAGGTGAACCCGAACCATGCATGTATAATAAGAACTGGATACAGCGTGGGAGTCGGGGCCTCATTCATTCCTATGAGAGTTGCTCATTGGCGCATGATGATAAAACATGGATGTATAATAGGAACTGGATACAGCTTGGGAGGCGGGGCCTCATCAATTCCTATGAGAGTTGCTCATTGGCGCATGATTATAAAATGGCCCAACTTTTGAGAGAGCAAAACGTCACAGATTACCCGGCATGCCTGAGAAGTACCCGTATGTGCGCTCATAGCGCATGCGCAACTTAAACCAAAATGATCGTTCACATCAAGCACGTCAATTTGCGTACACGTAACAGCACCGCGCGTTCATAACAGTATGGTAATGGTTTGTTATTATGATGGATTTGGAGATCCAGGGTGAGGCATATCGCTTTTTAGGCCAGGAATAGTGTTTGAAAACTGCTTGAAACATTGGCAAAAGTGTTGTAAATAGGAGGAGAGTTTACCCAGAGAGCTCTGCGCTGCAGATGGCTCTTCCACCCAGACTGAAGCCAGAGAACAGGCTGCTTCACAGCACTTTAGAACCCAGGAAAGCAGCTTGGATCATTTAACGAGGCGGCAGTTAGCAGCTAGCGGCTAGCTAGTAATTATGCTAATGTGCAAATCAATCGTTATGTACTTATATTACGCTGTAACAGGATCTAGTGATATCCAAGCAACAGAGCTTCATTTAGCATGAAATAATTATTGCAATGTATATATATATATATATATATACACACACAGTGGGGCAAAAAAGTATTTAGTTAGCCACCAATTGTGCAAGTTCTCCCACTTAAAAAGATGAGAGAGGCCTATCATTTTCATCCAAAAATCCCAGAACCACACGGGGGGACCTAGTCAATGACCTGCAGAGAGCTGGGACCAAAGTAACAAAGGCTACCATCAGTAACAGACTACGCCGCCAGGGACTCAAATCCTGCAGTGCCAGACGTGTCCCCCTGCTTAAGCTAGTACATGTCCAGGCCCGTCTGAAGTTTGCTAGAGAGCATTTATATCAGGGGTGGGGAACCTCCGGCCTCCGGGCCGTATACGGCCCGCGAGACCATTTGGTACGGCCCTTGAGGTAATTTATAAACACACGCAAAAAAGAAAAAAATTCAAGAAATCTCGACCGCAAAATAATTAAACAAGCGAGTGTCTGTTTTTCCTGGCCAAGGTCAGGGTCCTTGAACACAACACAAGCCTAACGTGTCATCACGTGGTATATGTCTCGTCTGACAGGGGTGCAGTTCTGACGGAGAGCACCAGAACGTGGCTCCGGCACTTCACAAATTGCAGTATCCATAAGGAGCCGTACACATGCTGCACTTTTTGCGTGGCTCTGCCTTTAGTTGTAAGCCCAGTTGCGATCTGTCCATCTGTCATACTGATCATACAGTCAATAACTTCTTTGTTATTAGCATCTGGTTAGCTAGATATGCTAACGAATATAAGAAGCTTTTTCTACAAGCAGTGAGGTAAAAGCACATCTTTATATGATCATTATAGTTATAAAAAACAAGAGAATAAAGTAAACAGGTATAAAATACTATATGACAGTAAAAGAAAGTTGTTATTAATAAACAAGAATACAGTTTTAAAGGGGAGTGATGTGTAAAATATCCATAAAGAAAAATCTGCTTACAGTTCTGTTTCATATGGATGTTGATGTATCCATAGATCTCATAATGTTGCTCTCAAAGTGCACCAGATTGATGCTTTGAACTTCAACATATACAAAAAAAATCTTCCCGGGGGAGCATGGGACGCCCCTAGAGGAGGTTGGGTCCCCCCCCCCACACACTTAAATCATGTTCACATGGATAGGAAACTAAATAAATGTGCACACATCTTGTGTCCATATCTTTCTGTTTTGGTGGTAATGCCACAACCGTGCACGTGAACGCATGCGCGAGACATGGTAAGATATCTGGATTAAGAGGTTGCTTTTTCTTTGCACAGCATGAAAGAAATGCGAAATGAATGGGCTGTGATTTTAGTATTTCTAAGCAGAGGTCAATCATTTGTACGGCCCTCGGAGGATGTTGAAAAAATTGAAATGGCCCTTGAGAGGAAAAAGGTTCCCCACCCCTGATTTAGATGATCCAGAAGAGGATTGGGAGAATGTCATATGGTCAGATGAAACCAAAATACAACTTTTTGGTAAAAACTCAACTAAATGTGTTTGGAGGAGAAAGAATGCTGAGTTGCATCCAAAGAACACCATACCTACTGTGAAACATGGGGGTGGAAACATCATGCTTTGGGGCTGTTTTTCTGCAAAGGGACCAGGACGACTGATCCGTGTAAAGGAAAGAATGAATGGGGCCATGTATCGTGAGATTTTGAGTGACAACCTCCTTCCATCAGCAAGGGCATTGAAGATGAAACGTGGCTGGGTCTTTCAGCATGACAATGATCCCAAACACACCGCCCGGGCAACGAAGGAGTGGCTTCGTAAGAAGCATTTCAAGGTCCTGGAGTGGCCTAGCCAGTCTCCAGATCTCAACCCCATAGAAAATCTTTGGAGGGAGTTGAAAGTCCGTGTTGCCCAGCGACAGCCCCAAAACATCACTGCTCTAGAGGAGATCTTCATGGAGGAATGGGCCAAAAATACCAGCAACAGTGTGTGAAAACCTTGTGAAGACTGACAGAAAACGTTTGACCTCTGTCATTGCCAACAAAGGGTATATAACAAAGTATTGAGATTAACTTTTGTTATTGACCAAATGCTTATTTTCCACCAAAATTTGCAAATAAATTCTTTAAAAATCAGACAATGTGATTTTCTGGATTTTTTTTTCTTCTCATTTTGTCTCTCATAGTTGAGGTATACATAGGATTAAAATGGCAGGCCTCTCTCATCTTTTTAAGTGGGAGAACTTGCACAATTGGTGGCTGACTAAATACTTTTTTGCCCCACTGTATATACAGTGCAATAAGCTTCTTAGTGAAGCTACAGGGACGTTAATCTAACGTCGGTAATATTAACTTTATTTAATACAACATTTACGGTACAAGATGTAATCATAGAGCCCATGTAGTATAATATTTGACTAAGGATGAATTACAGCAAACATGTGCAATATATCCATTATTACAGCTCCGTGGGATGGCAGTAACCCCTAGTCTCCACCGGGTCCGTCTGCGTCGTGTTACGGCTGTGCCGCGGCGTCCGCAAGGATCGCGGCCACTCTAGTCAATGGGTGCTATTCCACCAGACGCGCCGCGTTACGGCTCAGAAGCGTCCCAGAAGCGTCTCGCCGCTGGGCTCCGCTCGAAATAGGATTGAGGTCTATTTTTCGACGCGACGCAACCGTAAGGTAATGTCGGGCAGGCAGGAAGTGGAACGTTCAGAGCATATATAGCATATATATATATATAGGCCTATATATATATATATATATATATACACACACACAAACTCATTTTGCAGACCCTATCCCTCCGTAGTCTTTCAAGTGGGAGGAGAAATGCCAGCGTTCTCCTCCGGTTTACAGGCAGGTAAATATATATAGAATAATTATGATGATGAATGAATTTTTTTAACACTAAAATACAGCAACACATCTTTGATTCATGTCGTTTATAACTGGGATATTACAATTATTATTAACTTTGTCTGTACAAAGTAGCCTGTCCAGGAAATATTCCCAAATCAACTAAAACTGCGAGCCGGCAGGCAAGACGCTCCGCTTCTGAAATGCTTCTGAAACGCGCCCGGTAGGGTATGACGCCGGAGGAGGCCGGACCAAAACCGCGGCGCAGCCGTTACGCGACGCAGATGGACCCGGTGGAAACTAGGGGTAAGACGATATGGGTCCGTTCTTATTGTGCATCCATGGATAAAGATAAATGCATGTAGTGCTGAACATGTAACATGAACGTGCCGGGCGGCGCGGTCCCGTGGGTTAGATGCGCGTTCATAATGCAGAGGGATATAACTCTGAGAATAACGTTATTAGCACATTTTTACAACTTGAGGAACGAATGTTTTTAATAAGGGCTATACAAGTGTTCATACTGGGTAGTTTATTTAGTTTAAAAAAAATTATCCAACGATTTACAGACCACTCTTTCCCCATGTAAGTCAATGGAAAAAAATGTTTCCGGGCCTGGCAACCAAATGGAAGTGTAGTACCGCCGTTTGGCCACCACGAATATTTTCATCTGAGTCTGGCGCACTTCCTGGGGGCTTGGCTTGACCCGAAAAGCATAGAGGAATGTAGTCCATTCACTTCCGGTAAAAGTTCCTTCAAAATAAGAGTCCCGATCTTATTGCTAACAAAATAAAAGTGCAAAACGAAACTTTACCATAGGAGAATGTTGGCATAAGATGATATTCACTTCTATAAAAAGGTAACACATTTTAAATATAGTTAGACATATTAAAGGTAATTTACAGCATTAATAATTAATATCTAATTCTTAACTGTGAATGGTTTTAATTTATTTAACATTAGAAATGTATTAGTCTGGCCAATCCAAGAATTCAATGCTGAAGGGCCAATGGATCTATGGTGGGGGTCAGCACAAAGGTCAAGAAAACCCACATTTGAAAGGGAGACAACGGATGACGAAACTATAGTGACTTGCACAATTCAATTGTGAGGGATCTGTGAAGAACATGACAGCAGCTGCACTACTGGTATTTTGTATACCAGCAATTGAGGGTGGACAAGTTTAGCCTACTACGTTTCAAATAATTGTGTTGCATTACATTACATTACATTGCATTTAGCTGACGCTTTTATCCAAAGCGACTTACAATAAGTGCATTCAACCAGGGAGATACAACCTTGAAGAAAACAGAATCATATAAGTACATCAGGTTTCATAGAGCCAAACATTTCAAGGGCTACTCAACTGGCTTTAGAAAAGCCAGCCCTTTATTAGTATATAAGTGCTTTGTTAGTAATTCAATCGCTCGAAGTGGAGTCTAAAGAGATCAGTTTTCAGTCGTCGCCGGAAGATGTGTAAGCTTTCTGCTGTCCTGATGTCAATGGGGAGCTCATTCCACCATTTTGGAGCCAGGATAGCAAACCCACGTGTTTTTCCTGACGGGAACTTGGGTCCCCCTCGCAGTGCGGGTGCAGCGAGCTGTTTGGCTGATGCAGAGCGGAGTGCACGTGCTGGGGTGTACGGTTTAACCATGTCCTGGATGTAGGAAGGGCCAGATCCATTCGCAGTATGGTACGCAAGTACCAGTGTCTTGAAGTGGATTCTAGCAGTTACTGGAAGCCAGTGAAGGGAGCAGAGGAGCGGCGTGGTGTGGGAGAATTTTGGAAGGTTGAAGACCAGACGAGCCGCTGCATTCTGGATGAGCTGCAGAGGTGTTAATTACTTATTGTAAATCATTTGAACATTCTTTTGTGTCACATGTTCATTATTAAGTTGATGTATAACTGTATAGTATCTTAATTATTTAAAATATAAGGTGACTAAAAATGGCAACCGTATTTTCAGTTTTGGCAACCAAAAGCTGATGCCTGGTTGAAAAAGTTAGCGTTGAGCCCTGTAACCTGAGTAAATCATTTTTGTCATCTCCAATGTCAGTGGTCAGTAGTTTCTCATGAAACATAAGAACTTCTTGGCTGAAATGTTGTGACGCTATTCCACCCAGTTTTCAAGTTAGTATTTCGCCAGAGGCATATACATACAGGCAGTTATCTCCTATGGATACACGAGGGAGGTGGAATACACAATCCATGAAAGACCTTCACAACATTCTGAGTTTCTCTTCTTGCTTCACATCAATGAACTCCCTCAAGACTGGAGTCATTTGTGCTATTCTGTTTATGATAACCCTAAAGTAATATACGTCTCTGGCAGCATGTATCTAGAAATACAGCCCTGTTTTAGTAGTTCAGCAAACATCTCCCTTCAAGATTACCTCTCTGAATACTCCCTGAAGAAGTTGAAATCCAGCCCAAAGGTCCTTTTAATTTGTCCTCATGTTCCTGCCATCTTTCTGCTTCACCAAAGCATTTCACTTTTTTTGGGTCATGTCCAACATGATTCGACAGTATGTGCCTTAATTCATCCCGGCAGAATCCTCCCTCCCTCTATCGCCCCTGCTCCGCCTTTGTTGGGAATAAATCATCTTTTAGCATCAAGGAGAGATCAAGGCTCGTGTTGGTGTTTGTGCACAGCAGCGGGAATTAGACTACGGGAGAGTATGAGAGATATACAAAGAGGGTGGGGCATAAAGAGAGAGACTGTAAGGCATATAACTGCTTGTGAATGGTTTCCATGGCAACACGACCGGTTTCTTACACGGGTGTTTTAAAGGAAGGAGGTATTTTGTATTGCCGCAGCAGGAGAAGACACTTTAAACTCGGTGGAAAAGCTTCTATCTGAAAGTGATTATTATAAAAGAACATTGGTATGATATCTTTCAGCTCAGGGACAAATTAGTCTCAGCTACAGATTTTCAGCCTTGTTCCTTTCTCTAGTTTCTCGCCCTAATATAAGGTTTACAGTTTGCAAAAAGGACAAAAGAGTGAAAAAGAAAACCATGCTGCTAAAGAACACATTTGTAAAATATAGCGTGATGAGCCTTATATAGCAAAAGCATTACATTATTCTCTCAAACAATGTCAGTGTTGGTACTCCGTCTGGAGTATGATATCATTTGTACTTTTTGAGCGAAATGTACCAACAAAGTGCCATTAAACTTGCCGATTTGTGAGATTTGGTATGACTTATTTTCTTTGGTTTTCTTTACATTTTAAGAAAATCTGACTTTTTCTGTCAAGTTAAAAAAAGAAAGTTTTTTAATACTCTCTCATTATCATTTTGGTAATGATTGGAACAAAGATATTTTTTTGAAATCCAAATCCAACATGAAATGTACTCGTGTGAATCTAAATCCTTCTGGATCCCTCAGTGAATTTTTCATAATTAGATTTTGCCTTCAACATTTGCATGTGCTGCGAGTTATCATTCAATGAAATCCAAAGATCTTTAGTCACCCTCTGGCTGTTGGAAAGGCACAAACAGATTTGAGTGGCATTCTAATTAATGTTCACAATGAGCTACAACCTGGAAATCATGTTGAACAACAAAAGGCATGAAACGTAGATTAAATGTGTCAGACAAATACCAGGTGGTGCCTACTTAGTTTTACATAACTGGAAACAGAAAATATAAATATAGTATGCTTGACATTGTTACTCGCTGACTACTCAAATTGAGTTTAGACTGCAAAGTGGGGTCTTCCCTCACAAATGCTCTTTAGCTGACCACAAAACACTTGCAAAAAGCATGGCAATGAGACAACAACCAACAGTTTCAATTAAACCGTTACATACATTATAGGATACAGCTGATGTGCCAATAGTGGTAATTCAAGCAACAAAAGCTAGGGTCAGCACCATCTAAAAATGAAAGGCCTGCCACGCAAATATCTTCCAAATTGCTCTTTGCTAAAAAAACAAAAACTGAAAAAGCAAGTGTTCTAAAATGTTAATAAGAGACTTGTTGGCGATGGAGCTTAGCCAATGTGGGCACTTGATCCAAAAGGAACAGGGCTATTGGAACCCAACACTAGGTAATAGCAGTTCAACTCTGATATGTTATTGGAACATATGTATGTGCAACTGAATAAGCACCCACACATTGAGCTGGGCATTATTCCAAATGTGTTGGCAACGCTACTGGACAATACTGAAGTACTGATACAGAAAACACTTTTTTAACTTACTTCAACCCCACACTTTTGAAATGTAAAATGTCGAAACTCAAGTATCTTTACAATAACTCAAAAGAAGTCTGAAATCAACAAACACTCTATGAACAGGGCCAGAGGTCAGTGCTCGACTGCAATGAACACATTTCAGACTTGAGCTATCCTTGATAAACATTTTCTTTAGTGCTTCATTGCAAATTATTCAAAGCCTTAAAAAGCTTCAACTGGAGGTTGCTGCTCTCAAACGCACCTCAACAAACATGCTTTCCCTCTGAGAATTACTGAAAGATAATTAATGTTGGAGATGTATAATCAATAATGTGGGTTTACTATTCCTTATCTTATAGACCATTTGCAAGATAAAGACACTAAATGCAATGTGTAGTTATTGTATGTGCACTGGTTTCATTACAATGAAGTATACAGATGTAGCACTTCATTTCAGACTCCAGCTTACAATTTCCTGCCTACGACCTGCCTAAGACCAGTATAGAGGAATGTTAAGCCCTCCCACTATTTTCCAAGAGGGCGTTGCCAGATTTTCAATTTCAGGTTTTAACCAGGAGATGGCGCTTCATTC
This sequence comes from Notothenia rossii, assembly GCF_949606895.1. NCBI lineage: Eukaryota > Metazoa > Chordata > Actinopteri > Perciformes > Nototheniidae > Notothenia > Notothenia rossii. The sequence continues at coordinate 58,473,351 of NC_136907.1, read as the reverse complement.
ACAAATACAGAAAGACAAGTTTCATGGACTTTCAGTTGTGTTTTGAAGAGCATTTGAACACATCAATATTTTAAATCAACTAAAGTATATCTAATCTTGTTATTCAATAATATATAGTCTTTATATATTTAATAATCATAATTATAATATAAATGTTTACATTACGCTTCTTTATTTGTTATGCTCATACTTTTACCTTTACAATCGTTTGCTTTAATATGCAGTATATTTTTTGTATACTTTTGTGTTTGCTTCCTCCTGCTCCCTTTCGGACACATACTGTATGATTTATTATTATTATTAATATGAAGATATTATTAAGATAAGATAAGATGTTACTTTATTGATTGAACATTTTAGTTTAGAATGTGCTGTCCCACGGTAATTCAGAAGGCTCACAGGTCACATTCCGACCATTATTTAAAACAATAGGTGCTTTCACACCGTCTACAGCTTGATTTGTATAGAGGGAACTCTGTGGGCAGTGTTCGAATTACCCATTTGCTTTCGGGGGAGCCCTATTATTCAGTGCACATCCTGCTACTAAATATATCACACGCACGCTCTGTTGACTGGCTCAGCAGCAGTTGAGTAAAGTTGGAACGATATTGGCAGATTCAGATTTCACGGATCAATAACTCATGAACAAAACGTTATTCAGACACGAATGACGTCTCCTAAGTACCGTGGTAAGGTTGACAACGAACTACATTTTTATCAAAAAAAGCCAATACGTGCTGTCCTCCAAACTGGAAACATTACATTGGTCTCTATCCGCAGCCGGAGAAGAAATGAGTGCTCAGGGACCGTCTGCAAAGTGCAACTCCGAAAAAAGAGAATACAATAATATTCAATCACTTCACTATTATACAGCTTATTACTACCAAACTCACTACACACATCAATAGTCTCCTGTTGGTCAGACTACAGCAGAGAGTTTGGAAGAATGTGCTTTTGAATAATTTTGGTGAATATTTCTAATGTAAAATCTTCAATAAATATGGCATCATCTTCAATAACGTTACCATTATACAGTATATTTATACCAAACTCACTACACACATCAATAGTCTCCTGGTGGTCAGACTACAGCAGAGAGTTTGGAAGAAGCTCCGCTGCTCCGAGATGATGGTCTAGCTTCAGCAGCTACATTACCTACGGGTGCGTTCGTTAATATTAACTGCGCGTCCGGAGTCACTGTGGCACAGACTGGACCGCTGGTGAACAGCTGTTAGAACGGGCCGTTCAGGTGTTCAGAGCAGAGCTCCCTGTCGGAGCGGCAGAGCGTGATGTGAACTGAAAAGTTTTTCTGTGGCAATATTATTTAAGGACTCGTTGAGCTAGCTAGCTAGCATACATTGTCACTATCTGCTAACGTTAGCTTTAGCCTTATATTTCTAATAGTTTTTTTCATAGGCTATAAACAGAGGTGGTATAAGTATATATATATTGTACTTGAGTAAAAGTAGAAGTACTCTGGGACTATTACTTTTACTCAAGTACAAGATCTGAGTGTAGGAATACTCTGTTACAGTAAAAGTCCTGCATTCAAAATGTTCTTCAAGTAAAAGTAGAAAAGTATTATCATCAAAATATATTGAAAGTAGCGACAGTAAAAGTAGTCATTGTGCAGATTGGTCCATTTCAGAATAATAGATATGATATGTTTTATAATGATTGATCATGAAAGTGTTCTCAAAGCTGCTAAAGGTGCAGCTAGTTTGAATGACTTTGTATACTGCAGGGTAGCTTGTGGATTTACTCCAGGTGGAACTAAAGTCTGATTTAACACTTGATTATATTTCACTCAATTAATCCACATCTGTAAAGTAACTAAAGGTATTAAATACATGGAGTGGAGGAAAAGTACAGCATGTACCTCTGAACTGGAGTGGAGTAGAAGAACAAAGTAGCAAAACATTGAAATACTTAAATAAAGTACAAGTATCTCAAAATTGTGCCCAAGTATAGTACTTGTTGAGTTTATGAACTTAGTTACTTTACACCATGTGGCTATAAAGATAAAAAGACTTAAGCCTTGCACAGAGGCATGAAAATACATTTTCAAAATGCTCAACAGTGCTGCCAAAATTATAAACTGACTGCTACACAATTTAAAATAAATGCTTTTATATATTTCTATTATGTGACTCTTTTGCGTTTCTGTTATTATTAACACTGCTGCTTTAGTTGTTCTGACTGCTAAAATCCTCTGTCATTCCGTGGGGTGGGGGAGCCGGGGGCTCGGATCCTTGTCACCTTTTTCATACCTGATGAGTTTGCATCCCTGTATGTTAAAAAGCCTCAGTCACCTTAATTCATGTAATAAAAACATCTCAGGTCAGTAACACTCAAAGCTAAATGTGCAATACCATGTTCAGCTATGTTATTATTTATAATGTTATTGTTGTTACATCAGAAGATGTACATATTGGAATGATTTCTTAACTTACAGTAGGCTATTTTTTACAATGTGTGTTGGAAGGATTTATTAAATTACTATGAATATTGTCATTGTTGAAGGCTTTTAGAGAACTATAAGCCTGAATTACATAACATTTTATACCTAAAAACATAAAAGCCACAATAAATAAATCACAATAATTCTAGTTACTTTTACCTCCCGTATTGCTTTCAACCCACCAGCTTTTATGGTGTTGTTACGGCACTAACTGTAAGCTTTTCACATACAGTCTATGGTCACTCAGAGTAACCTACTGTTAATTTAGCTGCTGGAGAAGAAAGATCAGGGGGGGAGGAGGGGAGAGAGCTGTGGTTGATGGGCCATTAGTTGTGTAAATACACAGCTGAGAGCTGCCGTTTCATTCAGACTGTTTAAAAAAACGGTAACAACGGACTATTTTTCTTAGCGGATGCATGTCAATTTAAATCAATCCATACAACTATTTTTTAAATCAATAAAAACATTTTCTAAATCCATAAAAGCATTTAAATTAATATTGGGGGTCATGTCGTTACTTTGTTGAGAATGTGGCCGTGTAATAAGCGGGATAATTTGCAACGACTTGTTCCTTATGGGGAAAATAACAACCGTCATGCAGATGAGGATCCCTCCGCTACGCTTTGGGATCCTGATCGACCGACGAAGCTCCATTTAAAATATACATATTTTTGTGAATTACTGAGTTTAGGCACGTTAATAACGTTTTAATGAAGTTGAATACAGTATATTTATATGTGTCAGTGATTTCATGTCAATTTGGCGAACATAAACATAAATGATCGTGGTGAAGATGATGATTAAATTAGGATAAAAAATCGAGAGCCGGGCTGCATGTCCTCCTGTTCGTTTTTTTCGACTAAACAACATTATTTTGTTAAATAACAACAAAAAAGTTTTTTTTGTAAATGATTATATGTCTCTTATTTAGCACAGAGTATGATATCCGTGACATATGGATCTTAACAAAGTTCCGCTTTACATCCAGCGTACTGTATCTGACTTTATTTCACATGAGCTCCAGTGTGGAACCCCACTGCACCCCCTGGTGGATCAATGATCCATTGCAGCTGGCTTCATTATAATTACATTTATCTATCACGGGGGCGGTCTCAAGTCAAGCTGGAGGTTTTCCCTTGAGCGAGGGCAGATCACGTACCAATCACGGCCCTCGCGTTTCAAACTGTCTGAAATGAATCGCTACATCTGAGCTTTGACTTCGTCTCTTCATCTTTTGCTATCGGGCTTCTTTCTCTACTCTACCATGCTCCCTCTTTGCTTCCTAAACATGGCTTTACGCACACACCATCATCTTTGCTCAACTGAGTCAAACCCTTTCGCGCTGAAATTAGTTTTTAACCATCTCCTGAGCAGTCACCAAGGCATTTTCAGTCTCTGTGTGTTCAGCTGTCAGTACTTTTGTATTTTCTTAACCCTCTGATACACAAGCTATGGAAACCCCCTCTAAGACACAACATGGGTAAAAAATGACCCGTATTGACTTACAGTGTTATTTAATGCATGGTTGAGTGTTTCTTTGCTATATTTTTGGAAATCAACTTATTTCATCATTAAATATTCAAAATATTCATCAAATATCTTGTTTTTGAAAACCCTAAATCATTACCTTTGTTTCTACTTTGTTAATTACTAAACTAAAATCGTTTTTATAATATTACATCAAGTTTACAGACATGGGTCGAAAATGACCCATGTATGCAAGTGTGGTATTTAAAAAAAAAAAAAAAAAAAAAAAAAAAGACATACTATAATAATGATTTTGTCAAAAAACATTTTAGCCGTGATTTGGACCAAAGAATAACACATTTAATATTTGAAATGTTTATTTGTCACTTTGTCACACTCACACATAGCATACACCATACAACTGATAAAACTAATTTTGAACTTTTTGAATTGTTACTGCAGTGAACTGTGGTGAATGCTGAATGTTTAAGATGAACTCATGACACTCATGAAACAAACTCATGAAATTAACTCATTTGAGTAAGTTGCAATCTAGTGCATACAATGCTTCACAAATCACAACAACATGTTTGTGCTCCTTGCACACAGGGCTGGTGCACTTGGAACACCAGCTGCTGGCTTTTCGATCTTTGGCAGTTGGGCAAATCTTGCACCTCTTCCTCTTCACTTGGCCCTCCTGTGGCTGGGTGATGGCTGCGCTTACTTTTTTTTAACCCACATCTTTCCATTGCCTCTGTAATATGGGTTTGGAGGTGAGACGTGCCCTCCATGCGTTTCCTCATGTGTGGCATGACCAGCTCTTTGCCCAGCTCCTTTATGAAGAGCCGCCGTGCATTAGTCACACCACCCATGTAACCAAGGTGTTGTACAGTGTAGCTGGTGAAGGCGTTGAGGGTGGCAACATCCAGCACATTGTGCCAGAGCACCATGGGCCACCTCCGTGTTCTCCGCTTGCAGGTGTACGTGCGAACCATTTGATCCATTGTGTCCACTCTTGATTTTGTGTGGTTGTAATATTGGATCACTTCTGGCTTCCTCTTAACACTCTGGTCATCCACTGCTGTGTCATCATGCATTGTGCTTAGCAGCACAACAGCCTTCCCCTTTTTCGGGACATAGCTCACCATTGTCATGTTGCCACAGAATCCACATTTGGAGCTGTACTTCTCTCTCAGTTTGTTTGGCTTCATGACAGGTGGTATGTCTGGCTTGTTCTGGCGAAGAGTCCCCACAAGCGTAAGGTTCTTCTCTAGGAGCTTCTCAGCCAAAGGAATGCTGGTAAAGAAGTTATCCATGGTTATGTTGCGACCTATGAACAGAACAAAAAAAATGAATGGTCAATTTAGTCAACATGTAATTCTCTAAATTCTAACATTAAAATAAACCTGATGGAATATTGATTATTATTATTATGGACAGTGATGCAAATTAGTCGCTTTTCGGCGCCTCCCGCTTCTTTAACGCTGCTTTGGGTGACTTGTGTAATTCGTGGAGAACCGAAGAGTTTTCGTTTTTGGGGGGTGGGTCCCCATCAGTCCGTCCGTTAGTCCGTCCGACTGAGGACAACTTCTCACTTAAAAAAAAAAGAAGAAATCTAGATTGCAAAATAATTAAACAAGCGAGTGCCTGTTTTTCCTGGCCACGGAAAGGTTCCTTGAACACAAGCGTAACGTGCCTATATACAGTCTCTGGTCTTCACGTGGTTATGTCTCGTCTGAAAGACTAGAGTGCTTACGGAGAGCACCGGAACGCCGCTCCAGCTCTTCAGATATTGCAGTACCCATAAGGAGCCGTACACATGCCTCAGTGTTTGCGAGGCTGTGTCTTTAGTTGTAAGCACAGTGGCGATCTGTTGTTATTAGCATCTGGTTAGCTAGCTATGCTAACAAATTTAAAGAGCTTTTCTACAACCAGGTGGAAGAGAGCTCTCTCCTGAGAGGCTCAAATAAGCTCAGTGAGGTTAAGGCACACCTTGATATGATCATTATAAGCATTATTGAGACATTAGAGACGAAATGAAAAACAGGTATAAAATACTATATGACTGTAACAAAAAAGTTGTTAAAAATAACAAGAATAGAGTTTTAAAGGGGAGTGATTTGTAAAATATCCAAAAAGAAAAATCTGCTTACAGTTCTGTTTCAAATGGGTGTTGAAAGATGTATCCATAGATCTCCTCATGTTGCTCTCAAAGTGCACCAGATTGATGCTTTTAACTTCAATATTTAAAAAAAAATCTTCCCGGGGGCACATGCCCCCGGACCCCACCAGAGGAGGTTAGGTCCCCCCCACTTAAATCATGTTCACATGGATACCAAATACATTTGCACACATCTTGTGTCCATATCTTTCTGCTTTGGTGGTCATGTGAGTTTAGTTTTTTTTAAGCAGAGGTTGAGTTCAATCATTTGTACGGCCCTCGGAGGATGTTGTAAAAATTGAAAGGAAAAAGGTTCCCCACCCCTGCTGTAAATAATAAAAACCCTTGATTTATAACTTAACATCTCTGTCTCCTATTGATCTGAGTATATTATAAAGAACAGTTAATTGAAGCATTGTAGCACAGGCCTTTGTCAGATGGTATATTACGCTGTTTTTTTCCTGCTTCGAATAGTTCTCTCTTTTTTCACCATACCTGTGTTTGCATCACTGTATGGAGTACTGCATTGTATTTTATTCCATTCTATGCTTATAAATTATCAATTTCTCACAATGGTAATACAAAATGAAATAGACACTATGAGAGAGTGGAAAAGTGATCCAGGTATTGTGCTAGAACTTCAAGAGTATATTCACTGTATGTATACTCTGTATTCTATATTCACCTGTTTGTCTTATTCCACTGGATAAATGTTGGACAATATTCTCGCCAAGGTTCCTCTGAACATCCTCTCCTGGCTGTCGCCCTGTATACAGTAGATCATGCCATTGAATGCATAATGGACCCTTGCATCGCACATCCAAAAGAGTTTGATCCCATATTTTGCTGGCTTGCTGGGCATGTATTGTAAGAACTTGCACCTTCCACGGAATGGCACAAGCTGCTCATCTATAGTGACACAGTCACTGGGGACGAACACTTTCTTGCAATTGGCCAGGAAACAGTCGCACACATATCTGAATGCAGCCATGTGGTCTGTTTCCAGTCTAACAGCCCTAGTCCTCTTATCATCAAACCGTATGAGGCGGCGGATATCCTCATATCTGTGGAACCCCATGGTGGCCTTATACATTGGATTTTGCAGGGGATCCAGAAAGAGCTCCCGCAAGGCCACATCCCAGCTCTGGTCCCCCTCTGCAAGGAGGGTCAAACCAATAAATGCCGTGAATTCCACTTTGTCGAGGCATCTCCACTCTTTTCCTTTTGCTGCTGCGGCTCTGCGTCCCTCTAAGTTAGTGCATCGTAAAACCTCCTCTATGATGTTATCACTAATGAACAACTCCCAGGCATCTTTTGGTGAAATGATTGTTGAACCAGATACGGGTCCTGGACACCTCCTCAGGATGTTATGGGTTCTTGCTCTGCCTTGAGTTGGGGGTTGCTCATTCCAGTAAGACCCCTTTTTACTTAGCCTATTGGCCTGGGTCTGAGTTTCCTCTTCAGAGGACTCATCAGACGAGTCTTCTAGCTCGTCCAAGGAGTCTTCTTCATCACCAGCAACTTCAGCTTGACCCTGTGGCACATAGTCTACGTCATCATCAGAGAGGTCAGACTCAGAGTCAGAATCAAGGATTGCTCCATCTTCCTTATCCTGTTCTTGATGTAACATCTCGATGACCATTTCAGCCGTGAAACGTGAATGAGTGTGACGAGCCATACTGTGGATGAAGAAAATCAAAATAATATTAGCTGACATTAGCTTATACCTTTATATAACTGTATTTAAATGTATTTATTTATTATTATGTATGTATTTCCAGATTGACAAATGGGTTGAAAATAGTATAGCGTATTTATTGTGTAAGACATGATTACATTTCATACATAATCTGGCAAGAGAGTTGGCATGTATGCATTAGCTAATATTAGCGACCGCGATCTAGAATTGACCTAGCTAACACAAGCTAACATTAGTTAGCTAGAATAGAATATGCTAATGTAATGCTAGCTAGAACAGAATATGCTAATGTAATGCTAGCTAGAATAGAATATGCTAACGTAATATTTCTCTTTCCCAACAGGTAGGGATAATGTTCAAATGTTATGTGCAGTTATCTTTTCTCAATACCTTTTTCTTAGGTAAAACAATTGTAAAACAAGACTTACATGAATCAGATCTGTTTCCTTCTGACAAGAGTGGAATGTGAAATGTTGTCCAGTTGTTTAGTTCTGACCAGCGCCATATTCTGACAAGTGAAAACTTGTCCACAGTAAAAATATTCCTAACTGAACACATTTTATAAATCAAAGGTTCCTATCAAATTCACACTTGCACGGGTCATTTCTGACCCATGTGTGGAAATTTGATGTAGTAATACAAAAACTATGTTAGTTCCAAAATGTAGACAGAGAAAATGAAAATAATGATTTATGATAATCAAAAACAAGATATTTAAGAAATACTTTATAATATGAAATGGTTAAATAAATAGATTTTAAAAGATATAGCAAAGAAACACAGCCATGCATGAAATAACATAGGAAATGAATGCGGGTCATTTTTGACCCATGTTGTGCTTTAGAGGGGTAGTCGTACAAAAATGATTTTTATTAAAAAAGTTAAAATGAAAATAAGAATTTGTGATGATCAAAAACAAGAATTCCTGGAATTCTGAATGGTGAAATGAATTTATTGCAAAGATATTTACAATTAAAACTGTCGGGTCACTTTTGACCCATGTTGTGTATCAAAGGGTTGAGCTCTGGGAAGTTAAGGTTCCCTCCTGTTTGTACTTGTACTTGTTTTTTGTATTCACCAGTATAGGAATGGATTTACAAGGCAACGGTTTAATCTTCAAAGTATTCAGGTTAGCCCTATTCAGTATGTATCAAAAAGCTATTGAAGTACCAAGTAGTACAATTAAATTGTATTAAATTATTCAAACTCTTACTAGCGCTGCTCACTTAATCGTATTTTAATCGCAATTACGATTTTGGCTTGCAACGATTATGAAAACAACATAATCGAAATAAAACGATTATTTATTTTATTTTATTTTATTTATTTATTTATTTATTGTATTGGTTTTTCAGTCGAATTATAAAATTCAGGGTAATCAACTGTTAAAAAAATTCTGTTCACATTTTTTTTTTCAATAAATTGAAGTTTTCAAAGTAAATGGATAATCGTTTTTAATAATCGTGATATCAATTATTGACCCAAATAATCTAGATTATGATTTTTGCCATAATCGAGCAGCCCTAACTCTTAGCACTGCTGCGTTAAACTGTAAACATATCGAACAGTAATTTCATCTGCAATAAATGTAAGATTATTTTAGGGGGGAAAAATCCATGCAAAAGGATGAATCTGCAAACGAAAACAGCAAAAAGTCATATTTCTATATATATTGCAGCTGGTTGATATCGTTTTCATAAAATGGAACCTGCTGCCCACATGTGTTTTATTAGGCTGTCTGGCTGACGGAGATCAAGGCAGAAGGAAACTGTAATCTGTATGCAGGCTCACAGCGTCCGGTGGGAGAGGGTTAGGAGCTGGACAAACAGCCAGCCTTTGCCTAGAAATATTTTTCATCCTTGTTTTAAGATTAGGGTGTAGTAATTTATGGCGACCCATGAACAGGCAGCCTTTGAGAGTTCTTAGAACAAATAAAGTGAAAGATTGAGGAATCTTGTTATTATGTGCACGCACAAGAAGGGGCATCTTCCGCAATATAAAAATAATGGAAAACAGATTCCCCAGAGCTTCTCGGATTAACTTTCGTTAAAGGAAGCACACAGGGAAGATCTTGTGGTGAGAGCGGCGGAATAGTTTTTCTCGGTTTCCCCTTCTGATGTCCTGATTTCATCACCCCGGTAGAAGCAATACATCTTAATTTGCTACTGTCATCACAGGCTGGCCTCGATCTGTCAGCTTCTCAACCTCGGGGAGAGGTGGTACACACAAGAAGGACATCGGTTCAAAGGCAACACGACTTCCCTTTTTTTTTTGAGTGCCGGGTACTTTCAGGTTTGATTGAACTCCATACAGCTAGTTCTGATTCTCAAGATACGTGTTTTTAGACTTAAATCTTTAGTATATGAACATTTCAAGAGATTAAAATGTCTATGAATAAATCTTTGTTCTATATTTAGTTGAGTTTTGTACTTTCATTATCCCAGATATTTCCTTAATTTCTAAAAGTCTAGAGAAATTGGTCAAAATGGATGAAAACCCATCAGCTAAACACCTTTTTTGGCTCACAGGCTCGTGATTTGGATGATACACAAGTGGCTTGAAAGAGAGCTGTATTTTATCAAATTACTTTTTTTTGCAGTTGAAGTTTCTATTGAGGCTTTTGAATGAAGATTGAAATGTCTTTTGTTATATATTTGAATTTCATCTTAAAAAAAGAAATCAAACAAATTTGCATAAAGTGATTTGTTTCAGGCAGAGGTGCTGCAGTACAGGCAGTATGAGAAAAATAAATATATTTCTGAACGTTAAAGTATGTAAACATGTCACAGCAGTGGCACCAAATATGAACCTGGAAATGAGCAGAATACGGCCCCTTTAATACATAGTATACTACACTAATACTAGTGTTAGACTTTACAACGACGTACGTGGTAATAATAATATTAGTGCAGCCTCATCTTGATCAGTGTTTGTACAGAAATACCGTGACTCAACAGAATGAATAGACATTCAGAATAATGTTGAAAAGCTGCTCATCATACGGATATTGTTTAAGATTTCAAATGTTAGTAATGAACGTAATAATGATAGCCCAAATCCTGTGCTTTGTACAGTCAAGTACATCAGACTCTGCAATGTAACACTGTTGATCATCACAGTTGTCTCAGTTATTTATTACAAGCTCAGCAAGTACTGACATTTTTCAAGTTTTTTAGTGTTAAGATTACTTGCTTGATATTTGTAGCTACCTACTGGCACATCTCCGTCTCCCCTTGGCATCTCCTGACCTTGTTATGTCAGTCTCTCAGTCTGAACTCCGGGAAATCTGCTTGCTTGAGATCAATCAGTTGGAACTCAAAATAGGGCACAGACTTTCTCCTGTTGGCTCTCAACAGAGTACAAACTAAAAAAAGGAAACACATATGCTTATTGGAATCAGGGTGAGGGGGGAAATACAAATCTTTTCCTCCATTTATTTCCTATGTGGCCTTGATATGTCAAGTCTGGCATAATCTTTGACTGACTGAAGTTGAACTGAGATGTCTGATTTATCTTAAAATTGTTTTTAAATAGTGCATTAGTTCTTGTCCTTCCTAACAAACCCAAAACTGGTTACAGCACTAAAGCAAAAACTATTCTCTAAAAAGATTAATTTGACAGTTTTAGATTGAGCCTTGTGGCAAGCCTTTTGAGAACAAATGATCTATTATACTTTATCGTCCCTCGTAGCAACATTGATCGGGACCGCTGCCTAATTGTCAACTAAACGACACAGATTATGACGGGCATCACATTATCAAACACATTCAGTGTTAATGAATTACCACATTATCAGCCATGCATGAGAATTGTTCTGATAAAGGAGCTGTCTTCCTTCTGCTCCCAGATAATAACATGATAAACTCACTGTTGATCAACAGCTGATGTTCAAAGAGTAAAATATATGCTGTAGATGTTGCTCTTTATAACCCAATATTTGCAGACTTAATTGCCACTTTGCTGTCGTATAATTTTATCCATTTTAAATTGACTTACAGTTAAGAAATGATCATCCTCATTACGCACTTATGGTGTGAGTAAAGTGAATGTATTGCGTCGCAAATGCTGAAAAGTTGGCAACAGAATTGTAAAAAAAAAGTATTCAAATATTATTTTTTTGTGAATGTGGCAAAAACAAAAAGGTGATGGCATTTCTCACTTCACCCTTCCTCCCACTTTGATACTGCACTAGTTATCAAACAGAAAGTGCCCTATGCTTTTTACAGGAAGTCACATTCCCACCGTTTCTATCCATTTAATCTACTGTCGTGTAGCGAATAGAATACATGTTCAGGAAGGCAATTTCTCACATTTCTTCCTCACCTTTTTTCCCTCTGTCGAGCTCATTTCCAGAGATGTCTCATGAAGTCACTCGGCCGACCGTGTCAAAAGAAGATGTAGCATCTGGAAATTTAAACCATGTGGATTAATGGGAAAATTATTTTTCTCACAATGTCAAGACTGGCCCGAGGCTGGCACCACGGCTCTGAGTGTGGTGTGCATGCCAGCCGTGCCATGTCACTGAAATATGTACATGGTCATGAATTTTCTATTTGTCAGCTATTGCTCCCTTGGGGAGAATATCACCTATAAACCATGCAGGGGATAAAAAAGAGCCCATTTATTATAGAATGGACACTGATACAGGTGGTTTGGGGATAGAAAGAGACAAAAGTTTAACAAACCTTGTTGAAGCACTGCCATGAGGTACATTTTAAATACATATGAATGCGTTTCTGTCCGTCACTGAGCCAAAAATGATCATCACATCTCACTGTGGCTGAGATTGGGACAATGTGTTGCAGTGAGGACTTTTTATTTAGGCCAACCCAGAATTGAGCATCTTAAGAGCTCCCTTGACAAACTCTAATGGGATTTTTCCATTGGAATCTAGAATATTTCAATAATTAGATATGTGGCTAATACTTACATGATTAGTTCAGCAGGATGATTTCCACATATTTCCACCACTTACATTAAAAAAAGCTAACGTAATGCAATAAGCAATCTATATCACAGTTGCATGGCTTCACGTCAACACCGCTAAGCTAAAGCTGGACATATCGCCGATGCGATAGGGTTTAGTACTTTTATTTAGGCACTTGTTAGTTACCACCTTTTTTAAGACACTTAAAATCTTCAAACAATCATGAGTAGGGTAATTACTGACATATTTTAGCTTGTAATAACCACATACCTTGTTTTAGGCATTTAACCCAAAACCAATTGGCCCAGTATAGCTAAAAGGCTCTTTCCGAGGTAAAGAATCCTCCCTGTTGGTACAGCTGATGCTGGTGAAAATTCTTCACTGATAGTAACTCTTCGCCAAGATCAAATACTACTAACCTTCGTATAGAGGTCCTGCAGTAACAGGAAGCAGTTGTAATGGAGTGTTTCTCTCTAGGATTACCAAATATAAAAATACATTTGCAAATGTCTTTCAGGGGAATTAAAAGGATTGACATTTTATTTTATTCAAAGAATCTAAATCCCAAGTGTGGTAAGAGTTCAATAGATGAATGGCCTCAGGTTTGACATTCTTCCCCATATAGTGTCAGTGTATCCCCTACCATTGTCTTGGAGGGGCGCTGCGCTCCGCCAACGGAGCCCCGCTCCCCCCCCCTGAAATTCAAGGTGTTTAATTTTTTTTAAATTATAATCTTTTTTATATATATATTTTTTAATATATATATAAAAATATATAGCACCAAATTGCAACTAATCTATATGTATTGTCACTTTTCACATTGAACATGTGCTCTTTTATTAAATAAACTAAACACTTTAATTTTAAGTGGTGAGTTTAGTGTTTTTGACCCTAAGAAACACTGATGCATTAATCAATAACAATAATCCACAGCTCCTCTCTCTGCTCCAGAGGATTTAAAAAAAATAAATCCCAATGCCAAGTACAGTACATTATTCTTGGACTTGTTGATCAAATAAAATGAGCAAAGTGAAGACGTCTTATTTGCATTTTTTCTCCGTTTAAATTAACATTTCATAAACGTAATCGATGATCTTAATCGTGCAGAAAACATTAATCAATAAACTGCCGTTGGCTAACTGATCTCCAAACATGCCATGATTACAAATGCAAGAATGGAATTATCATTATTACAACATGTTGTATTTCATTAGGTATTTAGACAAATCCCATTTTAGTGTGCATTTAGGGTTTGTCTGGTTAAATCTGTCTTTCTTTGTCTTTATCCATTTTGAAAAATATTTTTCTTCTTTAAAGGCAGCTCTTCCTCTTTCCCATTACTACTGCCTGTCAGTCCCTGTTCTAATCAATGCCAGAGCTGCCTACCTCTGTTGTTTTTAAATGCAAGTCAAGCATTAGCTTCTCCCATCTTGCCTCAAATGGCTCTGTACTTAAAGACATATTTAACACACACTATATCAAGGATCTAACATATGCAAGCAGATCAGGCAGTCTGTGCGTGGGAGGCCTCCGTCTTGTCGATCATGCTTTTCAACTTGCTTACTACCTGCAAAAAACAGCTAAAGCAGCTGGAGGGGGGGGTGTGTGTGTGTGTGTGTGTGTGTGTGTGTGTGTGTGTGTGTGTGTGTGTGTGTGTGTGTGTGTGTGTGTGTGTGTGTGTGTGTGTGTGTGTGTGTGTGTGTGTGTGTGTGTGTGTGTGTGTGTGTGTGTGTGTGTGTGTGTGTGTGTGTGTGTGTGTGTGTGTGTGTGTGTGTGTGTGTGTGTGTGTGTGTGTGTGTGTGTGTGTGTGTGTGTGTGTGTTTTCAGGCATTCCGTATAGGTGTGACATTAAGCTGATGATTAAACCCCTCGAGGGTGACAGGTGTGGGAAGCAAAAGACAAGCGAGCGAGGTAGAAGCAGACAGCTGAGGTGAGAGAAAGGAGAAAAGGTGACAGAGAAGGAGGATGAGGAGACGGGAAAAGACAGACAAGGTCAATGCGAGGGAGGCCAACAAGTGAGGGAGGGAGGAAACAGTAGTGTAGGGGGGGAAGACAGAAAGACAAACAGACGGAGTGAGAGATGAGCCAGTCCATCTATTAGATAAGTGGCAGTAATTGTCCGGGCCCAGGAGCGGATGCTGATGAAACTTGGCTTTGTTTGCTCGGCGGTAATGTAATTAGCATTAAGATTCTCATTTTAAATATCCAAATTAAACATTTCTTATTTGCTGCCACGTCCATGAGCAGGAGCACCAAATCAGAGCATTAGGCAGCTGTGTGAAGGTGAAATGTGCACAATGGGGACTCGTGTAATTGGCCATTGACTGGAGTATTCCAACAATGTTTTAGCTACACACACTACATTGTATCGCAAGAATGTGCTGCCCTTCAAAACAAATTGCTGTATCCTCTGTTCACGGAGCCCAGAAAGCTAAAAAATAACTCGTCATGTGGGAACTTTGTCGGTTAAAAAAAAAAGGTGAAAATAGTGATATATTTCTGCAGGCTGGAATATTTCCAAGCTTTTTTACATTCTTTTCATTCTCAGCAAAGCCGCCTGCTTTTTCTTATGCTTTCTCAACACCCCCCAGAGTGTCTCTTTCTTAGTTCTCCCCAGGCCAACGCTGGCTGACCAAGAGTGGGCAACTTTCCCTTCACAATGGGAAGTTTGCACCACAGCAGCCAAGTTCTGGTATACGTTGGTGGAGTACGGTCATTTTGACTCGCTGACTTTTCAGTTTTTACCACCTACTTTGGTGATGATTGCTTTGGTGAAAACGTAATTTAAATATTATTCATCTCCCTCATGGAACCATACAAATGCTCCTGGAAAGATAGATAGTGGAGAAAAAAGTTTGAAAAGGAAGTATGATCAAGCTCAAGTCTCCAAACCATCTATTTACACTGGAAGACGTTAAATACATCTTTAGTTATTTTGTAGAAAGTAGTACAAATTCTAGTCGAGTTCTGGGTGAACTGAGACTTTAAAAAAGCATGTGTGTGGCTCTTCAACGTGATTTATTTTAGTTCTGCTGTCTACACTTCAACAGAGAACCTGTGCCACCTTCACACACTTGCTGTCATCTGATTGAGCCCTGTAATGGGTTTCAGCTCAGGGTAAACTATATAAAAGAGAAGAATATGCTATCCAATGAGCAGAATATGTTGTATTTCACTCTGCAACTGTATTTTACATATATTCACAAACGTAGATCACACTTACAGTATGGTTACGAATCCAACAAAATTAACATAATGGGATATTTACAATACCCAATCAAAAACAACATGCCTATCAACACTGCAAGATAATAAAATAACGGTACATCATGATTTTGTTGCCAGAGGACTTAAACCCCACCTTTAGCTTCCTTTTGTTTCACACATGCACTTTCTCACAACATCTCTCTCACACTCACACTGTATAAACCCGAGTGGTAAACCCAGCTGAATCTAAAGTCAACCTGCCTAATAGTACTATGTCAATTTATGTTCCTGTCCTGATTAATACATCAAAAAACACAACAATGTATTTAATAGAGAGAAAGCTTCCTTAAATAAGAATATGCTTTATGCTAACTCAACATTGTAAAACGACAATATTGCAGAACATGTATGCCTAATATTAATTGAGGACACAAAATATTCTGGGGATGCATAGTGGTTTTTGCATGTGTGTGGGACTTGAATGATTAATCGACTCAGTCTACTTTCCATTTTCTTTTAGAATGTTAATATTTTTACATAAATTACAGGATTGAGCACACCAGCATGCCGCTGACACCTATCTGTTTCTGACAATGGGAAGCCACTATAGTTGTACAATAGCTTTAGACTCAAATAAATCAGCAGTTTGAGAATAAAGCAAAACATGTCCTATTGTGTTTTTCCGTGGCTGTAGTTCCAATAACAAAGGTCCTAATATAAGAAGGGCTGTATTAAAGGTCCCCTATTATACTGTTTTTCATCAATATATTATAGGTCTCAGATAAATACAAAACATGTCTCTGAAGTTTCAGCCCTGTTTCAAAAGTACTGATTCTCTGTCTGTTACTTTAGATGAAAATAAGGAGCCCCTCCCCACGCCCCGATATTTGGTTAAAAAGAACACTATGGTGCTCTAGGAGGAAATTCAGGTGATAAGGTGGCGGTGGTGGATACCATTGACGAAAAAATCGTCATGGTATCATAAAGTGGCCAAAATCTGATCAGCTAATTTTCAGACAGGTTTTTTTATAAATGGATCAGGACAAAAAGTGAGAGAGAGCATCTGTACCAAACATATGACCATTAGGGCTTTTTGAATACCAGTGAAGGAGAGGGTGGAGGCCATTGCTATTTATCTAACAGGACCTCATAACATAACCTGTCCACAGAATTAATAAAGGGGGTGGAAAGAGCAGAGACACACAGATTGGTTTTCGCGTCCCCATGAGTTTCCCTTCTGATTTTAATCTCTCTTTACCCTAATAGATTCACAAACCTACATGTGAATACTAAATGCTCAAGAAGACATGTTTAATTCAATAGGACTTATCATCTGATATCTAAAAAGGCTGCTTGTCGAGATGCACACACATATGTTTAAACCATGGCCAGGCGGCAGTTGGGTGGATATGTCTACATACATACGCACATACACAACGACCGAGCACAACATGCATACGCCTGGTTTTGATCAGTGTATGATTTTGTTGTCTTTGTTGTCATTGTTTCTGTTAGATTTACAAACCTCCTATTTTCTGATGTGCCATATGTGCTAACAGATGTTATCGTTGTGGCCCGGAGGAGGAAGACAGACGACCTGTCTTCCCGACTGAAGCTGAGAAATTGTGTTGTTGGTTTTTTTATTTTATTTTGTTGTGGTGGTGGAGCAGCATTCACATTTGCATTCTGAGCCACACTGTTCACTCTAGCTGCCTTGAAAGTAACAAGCTTACTCTCGCTCACTGTCAGGATGCTTGTTTTAAGGGAGGGAAGAGGCATTTCAAGTTTCTTTTTTTTGGTGGAGGTAAGCCGACTGTTGGATGAAGGTCTTAACTGAAGATATACGCCTTCATTTCTGAAGTACACAGAAAGCACAGCTCGACACACATTTTCAACTCGAATATAGCTCCAGGCAGTTATGACAGAATTATTTGTATGGATCAAATTATCAACAAACATAAGAAAGCACTCCTCCAAGTCCCTCCGGAGCTCTATTAATATGCCACAATCTCCCGGCATTCTTTCTGGACAATATGCCATCATTGCAATTAAACTTCAGCCTGCTTTATTTACAAGACCATCGCATTTAATTAATGTGCCTACAATTCAGCACCCCTCAAGAAAAGAAGTGCCGCTTTGCTTAATTATTGCAGAAATGAAATTTTAATAAAGCTAACAGAAGAACTCGACACGCAATCAGGAAGCCATTAAGGAGATGAAGGTAATCCAGCAGGACTGTTGTAAAATTAGAAGTCATCTGCAAAACCAAAAGCAAGGGAGCAACAAGGCAAAGTGCTTTGAGTATGACATTTGACTAAAGCTTAGAGAGAGGCACTAAATGTATTTCTATGTTCAAGAAAAAGGAAGCTATTTTACTATTTTACATATTTATCTTTCGGTGTAAAATCTATATAATCAGCTTTATTTTCCCTAATGAATCATGACAACAATAGGAGCTTGATAAATATAATCCGCACCACTGAGAGAATTTTATTTCTCCTTTTGTTGCTGAAATTGTAACACATTTCAACTAACGATGAAGCATCATCTGCTATGATTCGTATCATGTGGCGCTATGGAACCTGCCTGTGTGGCCATTAGGACAGCCGATGCCTTAAAAAATGAGACTGTATACGTGCAATGCGACAAATAGCAGACATAATTAAGACGGATGTGGGCTTATTTTGGGTTGGGCTGTCAAAGTAACACATGCATTCCCGCACAGGAGAAAGCAAATGTGTAGCATTGTAATCATCATTTTGGATGGGAGTCAGGCTTTGGCCCCATTTTCTACAAGGGTATGAATTATTTGTGTCTAAATAAGCAAACTAAACAAGACATTTTTTGTTTCTTTATGAGGGCAGTCATAACCTGGTACGACAAGATGCGAACAAAAATAGAAAAATGCATAAACGCATTTTCTTTTCTTTACTCTTTTCTTAGTAAACTAGCCAATGGTGTTACATTGTCAGTAATAAAACAACAATTGAAAAGCAGGCTGATTGCTAAAGGCACTGTGCCACTGTTGTCTCTATGCTCTGCCAAACCGTAATTGTGAGTCATTAAATGTGCATGTATGGCTCTATAATGACTGCCATTTCAGATACGTAGCAACCGTCTTAGTCATTTTGGCACTGGTACATTTTGTACCCACATGTCAGAAAATGACACGTCTCAATTAATGGACCGCTCTACATGGACTTAAAGGCAATGGATTCATTTCATGTAGTTCATGGCATTCAATGTATCACCATGGTTATACAAGAAGACATACTAAGTATTGCCATCTGCAGTTCTCTTCTGACCACTTACTGAGGGAGGGCCAGCAGTAGAATGTTAACATCCACTTCCCTTCCTGCTGCCAGAGAGTTTTCTACTCTACAAGCAGAAGAATATCGGAACAAAATCGCTTCCTTTTCCAAGGAATCGCTTCAATCAGCAGTTCCGTTTACTTCAACTTTTGTGAAGTTTGACATTGACCATTGACTCATTTCAATCCATCTTGGCAACTACATTCCTCTCATAACTTCAGTTTGTGGTTATCTTGCAGATTCCAAATATTATTAATATAATGTAACCAAGGAATTAATGATGATGTATTATTATAGGAAAGGAACACACTGTACCGATCCTGGTTGAATTCATGGGCTACAGAGCAGTATATAAAGTCATTCAAACTAGCCCTACATTTACATTCTGCAACATTATAACTGGTAAATGAACTGCATTTATATATTCAATCTTTAGGAGTCCTCAAAGCACTTTTCATGGGTTAATTATCTTGCCCAACAACACTTTGAAAGGTTTATTGAAATCTCTGGGATCAAACCCACAGTCGATCGGACTGCCTCACAGCCACAGTGCTACACATGAATACATCAATAATGATTATGAAATGCTACATTTCTATTTTCTGAAATAGGCCATACAGCATGATTTTGTTTTTTTCTGTTTTCATGTTCAGCTAGTAATTGTGTCTGAATGCAGCACTTGGATTTGTAGACTGTATTATCAAAACATGTGTTAAAAGTATGTGATTTGGATACAAGCGTCTGCCAAATGAAATATAATGTTATGTAAAATTAAATGGCTAGCTGTGAGACAGGATGGAATACTGTCCATTAGCAATCAGGCTAGCTAGCTTCTTAATGAAAATATATCAAACTTGTCTGGAAGGTTTTTATGGCCTGGCTAGTACTAGTATGTAACTAATTAGCTTGCAAGCCATTGTAGCTCGACTGCAATGTCTACCATTCACCAGCACCACATATTTTCTTGCTGACACTTGCTCATTTTCTGGTCCCAGTTAACGGGAAAAAAATAGTTCAATTTTCTAATGCAGGGTGAGGTCATTTGCTGTCTCCCAGGAAGTGACAGTTTTAGAGGATTGAGTCTTTAAAAATAAACAATCAGAATCAGAAATATTTTTCATCCAACAGCAGGGAAATGTACATCATTAGCAAATAAGAAGTTTGGGTATTTCATCATTTTAAGGTCTACACACATTGTTTCACATATTGTTTCCCTAAGGCCACTTTTAATAAAGGTTTTTTTTTTTTTAAATGCATCCTCTTCAGATGCATCCTCTTTAGAATGAAGCAGCTGATGTCTTGTCTGTGTCATTCCTCCCTAATGAGCAACGAGGATGCCAGCAGTCTGTCTGAATTCAGATTATTTACCAACATTAGCCATACTGATCCTGTGAACAACTCTAATTGCCTGAAATAATGACTGTCTTGCTCGCAGGGCCTCACTGTAGGAAGAACAGCTTCCCTGATGAGGTCAGATAAATATTAGGGCCAGTGAGCAAAGCTGGTAGAAGGCTGAGTCCGAGCGGAAATCAATGCAACCGCATACAGCACAACAAAGAGTGACGGGGAATTATTGCGAGAGAAACCAGAATGTGAGTCAGACAAAGCTAATAAAAAAAGGCTTTATTTTTGTTGACTTCAAAGGAGGAGGAAGTATTCAGATCCAAAGTCAAAAAGAAAAAAACATTATATAATAGTTCTTTGTTATAAGTAAAAGTCTTGCAATAGAGTGGTGCAGGAACGAGTCCTACAACCCGGAAGTGAGTTAGCATTTTACCACTTCCGGTTCCCTCGTCTCAGAGTCAACGGTTTTTTGAACATGTTTTTGGAAAATAGCTGGAAATAAGGTCTGTGGTTGACACACATTTAAGAGATCATGTTTTGTTCTACGACTTTAAATACATCAGCAGTGACCCCACTGATGATTTTTGAAGAGTTGAAATGTCTGTAAAACGATGGTTGTTAACAAGTGGCTGAATAGGACTACAGAAGTTGTCGAGGACGTTGTACGTCATTACGCCGAACACGTAAACACTCCTGCTAAGTTTGTATGCCCCTGTTCTGCTTGAAAGCAAGTACCTGCCTCTTGCAAACTCTTAAAGGTCCCATGTCATGACCATCTCTACTGATCATAATTCCATTGTTGAGGTCTACTAGAATAGATTTACATTGTTCAACTTTACCAAACTCACATTGGTTTCTCATACAGCATCTCTGTACAGTATGTGTATTCACTCTCTGTCCTAAACGGCTTGTTGGAGCTCCTGCCCCCACCCCCCCCCCCCCTCCGCCCACTGTGCTCTGATGTGTGTTTGTGTGTTACAATGGCGTTTGTTAGCAACCAGAAAATGACACCAGCAATGACAAACGGATGAGAATGCTGCGTGGGGTCTGGGTGCCGTGTTGGCGGGACGTTGCGGGGCTCGCTGCTGCGAGGAGCGGACAGTGTGAGCTGGATTACTGGTGTTGCTTCCTGGCTGCTGCGTGGGGTCTGCGAGACAGCGAGACACAGCTAAACCCAGCCCGAACCCAGACCGAGCACACACACACACACCCGCAGCCTGGCTGTGAGTCTGTGTGTGCACCAACACACACACCCGCAGCCTCCCCGCGTCCCGCCGTCTCAGGCTGAGAAATCCGCAGAGCTGAGAAAAGATTGAATGTGTGTGTGTGAGGAAGTCCGCGGATTGGTCCAAACGTAACGGCTCCGCGGATTGGTCCCATTGTCTACACATGAAACACATGTATACAGGTGACGAACACATTAAGAGGGAAAAAGAGAGTCTTCTCTTACACAATTGATTTAATCATATTTATCATAAGTTGAATTCTCAAACTATGGGAGTTAATTATAACTTATAAAATGTATATTATAGTGTATTATTACACTGTAGCACTACATCAGGGTGAATGCCTAATGGTTTGATAAGAAACCATTTCATATTAAAATAGGCTTTTAGCAAATGGGCCATTGTTGTCATAAAATGCAGAAAGTACGCTGTTGTTTGCATAATTAACTTTTTTAATGAATAAATGACTAGTACTGATATGAAAAATGGTAGAATTACATTTAAATATTTGATAAAAGCTAACTGAATTAAAATTCAATCTGGTGTTCTGAGACAATATGGGTGTAAATTAGCTCAAGTCATTAGCGTCTATATCAATTAGGCAGATTAACATCTTCCATCACATTTGAGTAATCACAGTGTTGCTGAAACTATTTCCAATGGCTGCAGAACAATTGTTTGAAAGAGGACATTTACCAACTTTGGGACGTGATAAAAAAAGTCTTACAAATAAGTGTTTAACGTGGAAATTCAATTATTTGTTTCCGTACTTGAAAGGGAAATATGAAGACCTATGGCACATGGATGCAATTATAGGTAACCAATATGGGATGGGAATACTGTTGTTCTGAAGCAGTGGAAGTGCTAAAGCTCTTTACTGTCAGATCAATATATTGAAGTTTATACAGTCTGTATGTGCTAGAGGCATCTCATTAAAATGAGATTTGAATGGTATCATAATTTCCTCATGCATGTAAAGAAAGTGACTCGTTAAGTCACAGATGTCAGTTAATATGCAGATGTTGTGTTGTTTTGATTTAGTGCAAACCTCCACCAGTGTATGTTGTTGTTTTTCTTACCAATGCAGTTAACTGGAAGCCTCTCTTCTCTCAAGTGAGGGAAACATTTTTCCACCAAGATTTTTTTTTAAAGTGAGATTTCTACCTGTGTTGCCCTGTAAAATTCTACCATTTCAAATAGTTAATTTCATTTGTTTACAATGAGTGTTACTCAGTGTGTAAACACAGAAGTGATTATGATGATCTGGTTCTTCTCCCGGTGTCACAGTCCGATCTGAGTTCCACACAACACCAAATGCATAAGGAACTGTTTGCTTATTTTAAACAAACAGAAGTACTATTGTCAAATTATATGATGATAATCTCAGCATATATTGCTAACCAGTAGCCTGATGGAAAATAACTACATACATTTACTGTAGTACTTTTCTAAGGTTGAACATTGAGATACTTAAGTGTTTTCTTACTCTGCCACTTTATACTTTTAATCCACTATAATTTGAGATAAATTATTGAATAACAAAACATTTATTGGTAACAAATTAGATAATTGTTGTTGTCATATTTTGTGTACATTTATTTTAAATATCAGCTTCTAAAATGTTAAGATTTGCTTCTTTGTACATACTGTGTATTCTGCGTTCACCAGGCCACTACGCAGACTTGACTTGTACAGCCCTGTAGCTAAATGGAGTGATACCAGATAGTGACAGTTTAATTATTTTAGTTTTCTGTTCTCACCTGATTTTTTTTTAGCCTCTGCTCCACTTTTCCTTGTCTTGCTTTTCTAAGGTTTGGTCTGTTATTCTGTATCTCCCTGTAGTTATTTTTATTTTTAATTATTCAGTGGCAGCGAGGTTTTCTCAACCCATGTCCGCATTGTTCCTTCCCAGATCCGTCTTATCAAAGACGTTCCTACTTTCTCTCTTGCTTTTGTGTGTTATACATTCTTAACCACAGCACTGCTGATATTGACTTTTCAGAGAGTCTGCAGTCAGTTTGTGTTGTGAGACGTGGAAACCAAGGTTGCATCCGTTGATAATAATTAGAAGTTCAGTGAAAGAGCACGATATGTCCTCATCGATCAGTTTTGCAATCGCTCTCACATGAGAAGCAGTGAAGTTTTCAGGGGGTGAAGACAGAAAAACAGACGTATAATAGTGATACAGTATATGTAAAATATATGTGTGATCATTTCCAAAAATGATAGCCTAATGCAACAGTTATATTTAAAAAGTAAATACAGAATGGTATCTTGACAGTAAGCAACCTGCCTTTATATATATATATATATATATATATATATATATATATATAATAATATATATATATATATATATATATATATATATAATAATATATATATATATATATATATATATCAGGTTTTGAAAAGGGGGAAATAAGGGATAAAAATACCCAAATGCTCCTCAGTTCGGACTCTACTGAGCCATATTTCATTGACTGCTGCTATATAAGTCGACCATATGGCGGCCTGATGTATTCATTTCAACATTCAGTTGATGTGTGAATGGTACTTTATAAATCTGAATTTAAAATATTACTGATTATCATTAATTACCAGTTGTCTTTTTTTTTTCTGACGTTATTTGCGGATGATTTTCAGCATCACTTTGCCTGATTAGTGTTAATGGATATGTTCATTTATTTCACCTCTCTCTTGAAATCACTTTGAGCTACATCACTAATTCTAAATGTTCTCCGTTGGTCTTCTCTCTGCCTCTGTGACAGCCGTTTCACATCATGTCAGAGCGGAGGGAGCGCTCAGACAGACGTAAGCTAGCACCTCCCGAGAGTCGCGGCGCAGCCAGTAAATATTAGGTTAATTGCTCAAGCACATTAGCACTTGTTCCTCATGGTCATCATTGACTGCCATTAGCATCAATTAAGATTAGCTTCCCTTTCATTCAACACGGCGAGGGGAGACTGGGTTATGTTGCTGAGGGGAGTCGAGCTCTGCTTCCTGTCACTCAGTGGAGGAGAGGAGATGAAGATGAAGAAAAAAATCTACCTAGGGACACTTTGGAGGCAAGAAGCTCCCAACACAGTTTAGTAATATGGCTTGATTACACTTGACACGCCATATTGCAGAATTTATCTTAAACTAGATATTTCATTGAAATGTACAACTGCACAAAAAGCTTATGTTCATTCACAGTGAGGATTTGTATGCATAACTGAAACAGTTACTTTAAAATATATTTTAAATGTGTTTATTTCAATTTTAATGTGTGGATGATATTCTAATGTTATTCAAGATCATTCTGTGGACATTGGACACATAATACATTTTAAAGTGAGAATTATATTAATGGGAGTGAATACACATATTATTTATATTAAGCCCCGGACCTGGGGGGAGAGAGCCTTCTCCGTCGCTGCCCCCTCCCTCTGGAACTTACTCCCCCAACCCATCAGACTGTACTGACCTCACCACATTCAAAAAACTTACACAAACTCACCTCTTCAATCTGGCTTTTAATGTGTGATTGTTTTTGTATTGCTTGATTTTAACTTGACTTTAACTATATGTATTTGTTGTTCTTTTCTTGTCATTATCTTTGTAAAGCGACTTTGAGCACCTGTAAAAGCGCTAAAGAAATAAATGTATTATTATTATTATTATTTATTATATTTGATTTTTGTTCAGCCAGTAAAAAAAGAAACATTTAATTATACTATTGTCCCTTTAGAGGCATTTTAAAACTCCAATTGGACATATTTTGTTTTTTAAATAGGGAATGTGTACACCAAAACAATTATATTAGAAAAAACATGAAGTATCTTCTTTAGATGTTCTTTTTTAAATGTTGCCAGAGTGCCTTTATTAGTGATACAGAGGTGAAAGGAGAATAGGGGAAGACATGTAATTGTGACAGTGATTTGACCTCACTTTGCCCTGCTCTCCATACTGTAAAGACTACAAAGTAGTTAAGGTGAAAACATTTGCAAACAACCTCTCTGAGTCCTGTATTCAGTGTTGTCAGTGTGTGCACTTTAATCAGGCTGGAGCCATGAGGCAGATTTGTAACAAGGCTCATTACCAGAGTGACTTATAAAGAAAAAGAATATGTCTTTGTAAACAGGACACAGATTTGTAAAATAGTCGGTAAATGTAAGTGTATGTCTGGCAGGCTCTTGTTTATCCCCTTCCAACTCCAGACCATTTGTAATCAGGCATCTACCAATCTCCCTAAAATCTGCTTCATCCCTCTTAAACCTGTCATTCAGCAATCGAGATGCAAAATCTTTAATTATAGGGAATGACAGACAACTGATGGCTTTGTACGTAATATTGTTGTACAGGAAGCTCAAATATATACCCTTTGACCTTCTTTTATGCCTTTTTTGTCGAATAAACACTAATTATAGACATTATTATCAGTGAAGAACCTCATCTTAAAGTAAAAGGATGCAACTCTCATTGCTTGAAATAAATTGTTTAATGTAGATGACTCATTGCTTCTTTGTCAGAAACATAATTGGTTTTGACATCTCGTCACCTTTAGAGCTATTATTTTGTCTGACTCGCGCAGTTGAAAACAGAAAAGTAAATTATAGTTCTAGGCTTTGACATCAATGGAGTCAGACACATAATGATGGAAGACTTTACTCATTTTTGCAGAGTTGCCCGTTGTGGGAATACAGTCGATTGACCTGAATGTTTCCCTGCTGGCCTTGAATCAATGAGAAGTTCCAAACTTTAACTGCAGTTTAATTCAATACGATGTTTTACCGAAACAACACATGGGTAAATCCTGGGCACTTAATTAATAGTCAGATGCCTTCACAATTTATATGTGTAGACCATCTGTTGAGCCACACACCAGAAGTGTCCAGCGAGAATCTTGACCACCGTCTGGAAACTAGAAAACAGGGACAATGTGTTGAGGTGAAAGAGACATGTGAATGTTACGAAAACAAAAACAGCTGATTTGGCCAAGTGCCTGATTTCCCAGATAAGCAGCACATTTTAAAATGAGTGCATAACAGCATTCTGAACACAGGAACAATACACATCTTTTAGATTCAAAGTCACATAAAGGTTGTTTTGTGAGAAAATGGCAATGTTTTCTGTCTGGTTATAGATTGTAGTGTGAGTAATATTCTAGTGTATAATGTACTGACACCATAATGATAATAATTGCACTTAAGATGAGTATTCTCTGGCCTTGACTCGTTTTAGCTTTCCTTGTGTATTCTTTGGAGACGGTTAATCCTTTTCAACCGCAAGGCTACAACATTTGCAAGGCTTCAGAAATCAGAATCAGAATAAAAAAAGCACAACATATTTGTCCCGCAACAGGGAAATGTACATGTCCCAAACAGAAGGCTGAATGTCTGTTAAAAGTTGGATGAAACATTTTTTTCCATTGAACCATAATCCATTTTGAGTCAAATATATTGTAGTTTTGTGATTATACAGTTGAAACCAGACGCTGTTATGAAACATAATGCAAGCTTTAGATGAGTACCCACTTCAACTAGCACAATTAAGAATTTATTTAATCACAAAATGAGATTAAATGTGGAACATCCACATTCAGAGGCAGTGTAACTATAAAGCAGCCTGCAGCAAGGCTGTGGAATTCCAATAATTTAATATTGTGGATGTACTGTGTAACTTAGTGAGATTAAAACTAAAGAATGAAATATCAATCTCTCCTATAAAAGTAAGAAAGTAGTCAAAATAACCTATACTGAGTAAATAAACCAGATTTTTACTTTCACAGTTGCCTCATTACAACTTTTTTTGTCCCCCACTTATTACTATCACACTCATCTGCTGATTTGCTTATCATAATGACTTTGCTGATTAGCACCGTCAACCAATCTATAATTAGCATTTGCACACATCAAAGTGCTAGAAGCATAACATTACTGTTCAGATATTTTGCCGCTTCAAACACTCATTTTGTTTTAATATTTAAAGCATCTTTTAAGATACGGTAGGTTGTGGTACCAGGGCTGAACGTTTAATCGATTTTAAATCGAAATCGCGATTTTAAATGATGCGATTATCAAAGCCTGCGATTTTTAAGATTTTTTAAGATTTTACAATTATTATTTTTTTACAATCTTTTTTTTTTGTGCTTCTTGTGTGTCAGTCATCCACACCAATCAGAAGTGCTGTGCTCCACATGTACCAGCCATTGTTAACCAATCAGAAGTGGCCCATGATAGAAGGTGATAGACAGATTGCAAGTATTTTTTAAAGTGCCTGCCCTTTCCAAATGGCTTCCAATGGAGCTTTCCTAGATGGTTTGGTGAAACAAACCACCTGAGTCAGGTTAGTAATGCTCCATCACATGTTTTACATCTATTACAGGGTGAATCTTAAACTGAAGCTTGACTTTAAAGCAACCCAACGGAAGTTTCATGTAAGTTTAGTTCTTTCACTCGTAGCTCGGGCTGCGGGGGTGCTAGAGACGAGAGCATGTTGATGCGACCTTCCTAGCCGGAGATATGACCGCATTTTACAATAAACTTCCGTTGGGTCGCTTAAAAACAAATATGGCAAATCCCAATCGTAATATTTGTCAGAAAAATCGCAATTATATTTTTTCCCAAAATCATGCAGCCCTATGTGGTACTTTACCTATGTTATCCCCATAACAACCCCTTAATGAGAACCTAATGACCAATGTGTTACTTATAAAGCACAATATTAAAATAGCCCTATATTCCCTTATTTAGTTTTTTGTGTGTTATATTAGTTCTGGTATGTTGTGAGAGAGTGACATGTTTCTGACTGCTGCTGTCCAAAAAGCAATAAGACATTTTAGGTTTGAAGTGTTTGGCCAAAAACATATCTTTAAACTAAAAAAATTATTTTTAGGAACATCACCTTAAAAGACCGTTGACTTGAATAAAATGATTAATCCGATTTAAATAGTTTGTCTTTTTTAATCAAATTATGTTTCTATAATTAATTCAACTTTCTATGTCCTAAACTTGATGCTAGAGCATTCCTATAAATGCCTATAAACCTCCCTTTGTGTGGGGCCAGTAGAAACGTATACAGTGTTTTAATCGCATTCAAATGTTGTTTTCGAAGGCTAAATGCCAACAAATCGGTTTTCTTTCAATAAATGTTGTCTTTTGGACTTAACAAAGCTCTGAAATGATTGGAAGTGCTTTGGGGCAGAATTATGGGCAGAATGTGTGATTTAATTAAACATTGAATCTCTTCTAAAATAATTTAATAAAAAATCCTATCAATGTTGGATTATATCCAGTACAGTGAGCCATGATTTGGAGAGGATATTCTAATCACTAGACATGTTTCTCGAACTAAGTTGGACAGTTTTGTGTGCATGCATTTTAGTTTGCGTGGCCCCTGAGTGAATTCAGCCTCTATCTATAGCAGTGCTGTTGCAGCTAGCTGCTTTAGTGTTTCCCCGTTATTATTCGCCCCGTTTGATGATGCTCCCACAGCAGAAGTGTCAGCATGCTGGCGGGGAATCAGCTTTTGGTGCTGGGAGGATTTACTGTCATGATGCAGGGGACAGGTTGCATGGAAATGTTCCCTCAACTGAGAGTGAACACAGCTCTTCAAACCCCAACTACCACATCAGCATCCAAGTTTATGCAAGGAGAATTCCCAAAATATCTCAGAGCAAGGACGATGTTTCATATTTCACTTTTGGTTGAGGTACACTTTTACAAAAAAATAATTTAGAAAGTTCAGTTTGAGTAATGTTGCAATTATGGCTGCTCAATTAATCGTATTTTAATCGCAATTACGATTATGGCTTGCAACGATTACGAAAACAACGTAATCGAAATAAAACAATTTTTTTTTGTATTAATTTTTTTTTTTTTTTAATTTTCAGTTGAATTATACTTAAAGTTCAGGGTAATCAACTGTTAAAAACATACTGTTCACTTTTTTTTCTCCAATAAATTGATGTTTTCAAAGTAAATGGATAATCGTTTTTAATAGTCTTGATCAATTATTGACCCAAATAATCAAGATTATGATTTTTGCCATAATCGAGCAGCCCTAGTTGCAATACAACAAATATAATATAGGAATATAGAATACTAACGTTTGACATTTTGTGAAATATAGGATTATTAGCTTTCTTGATGAGAGATAAGAGTTCAGAGAGTTTTTCATGGACAGCTGAATAACTTCCGGGAATAGATGGACATATTTTAAAATGGATGGCTGCCAAATAAAAAAAAAGTAAATAGATGAAATAGCAAACATAAAACACATATTTAGATATTCCGGACCAACACCATAGGGTTCCCTAGAGCTATGCAACAAGCCGGTTAACATGAAATGAGTATTGAGGTCTGAGTTCACAGTGAGAACTCTCTTTGATACATCTTTTTCCGAGTTCAGTGCAGACTGTTACATTAACACTGACGGTCTAGACCTGTAATCCTTGTTTAAAGCATACAATCCGCCTAGATTAGACATATCAAAGGGAAGGATTTTTCTTAAATTTCTCTCCACACCCATGTTCCAGTCGTGTAACATTCAGATCAAGCGTTGCGCTCTCACTCACAGGAAAGAGGTTGAAGCCAAAGGGTTGTGCTTCGGGCGGTTTATGCAACGTCAACTTGCTTATTTATAATGAATACAACCTCTGAACTTGAAAGTCAATCTGCTGCCATAATAATTAACATTCACCTTGGCCCCTCGGTGGGGGCCGGGTCCCGTACAGATGAACCTGACACTTAGTTCAAAGGAATATTAATGTCAGGGATGTATGAAGCACAGGGTCAGAGCAGCAAATAGATGTCAGCATGCAACACTCTGATTGGAAACTGAGGGAGGATGAAAAGGTGACAAATTACATTTCCCCGAGGGGAACCTTTTTTCTAAAAGGTTAAATAATATGTGATCATGCAAAGATATCTTAACAATACTCTAGAGGGGAGTGTTTCTGACTGGGAGTATTATAGAAATTAGAGTTCAATACAACCAAACGCCATTTACTAAAGATTAAGAACAATGGTTGCTTCATTTTTCTTTGTCCTGTGCATATAAAGAGCACCAATTCAACACTATATATTAAAATGACAATTACATATATATAATAGACAGATAACAATAGGATATATTAAGTATTTCCAGCGTTAACATGAATACAAATGTTGTGGAAAAGGATTAATAAGAAAGATAATGACAAACAAGTGAACAGTTAAATCAATGAAAGGGAAAACAATATTTTCTAGTAAAAGTGTTTTGAGGCACTGGGAAACTTTTGAATCAATACCTAGTTTTTCTTCTCTTTTTTAAGTATAACTATGCAGAATTCATTTAAATGTGTTTAATGAATGTCTTCTTCTCCCAACATCTGGGACACAGTACAGTTGTATAGTCCCGTATAATTAGTGAAAGTTTGAAGTTAAGGTGCCCAACTCCCTTCTTTATGACCCTCAACCATGCTATGAAATCTCATCAAATGCATCACACACTTTGTTTCAAGGTGTTGACAAATGAGAATGGATCTTTAATGTTGGCGACAGTTCATTTTCCCAAAGAGATTCATATGTGCGGAACAGATGTAGGATTTGCATAATTCATCAGCAGCTTGTTTTGCAGATGGATTACGGTAATCTTTGATTCCAAGTAAATATGTCTAACTGTAAACCTGCATGTGTATAGTAAAACCCACTTTGGCAAACCATTTCTAAGAGTTCAATCTCATATAGGCAGCACATTATTTACGCTCCAAAATATAAAATACCTATATCCATTAACCTATTTTACAAAATGATGTACTATCTTTACAATGAAAGTGAATATAACAGTGATTTAGTACTGCAAATGAAATTGGGTTATGTGAGACAGATTAAGCAAATATAGTAATAATAGTACACATGTAAGCATTATTTACAATGACTTGTAGATCCTGTTTAAATCTTGCATTACCTTTGGATCTTCAACTTGCTTTATCTTATATAAAAAGTAAATAAAACTATAATAAAGTCTAATTTAAAATCTAAATGTCCTAAAATAATTCCATATACTTGCCCATTATACCTAAATATTAATAGTAAAGCAAAATGAAATGCAAAGTCACATCCTTTTCCCTTGCATTCTAATCACAACTAAGCGTGTTAAGCGTGTGACTTTGACACAATGGGGGGCATCTGTTTGAAAGGTATTACCGTGGCGATATCCTGCCGTGCAGCCTTTGTTACCACCATGCTCCTGGCCAACACCAATGAGCAAAACAGAAGGCAAACGGCAAATACACGCTTGTTGGCAATTTGTCGTGGGAATGGAGCTTTGCGTGTGATTTAGTTGTTTGCTTAATATGTTTAGACATAGTGAGTCCACATTGAAGCCACAGTAGAGATTATTATGAGGACCAGTGATTAGTTCTGCACTATGTTTTAATTTAGATTAAACCCAGGCAGAGGTAGACGAACACAGGGTGGAGGAGTCAGATGATGGATATGATGATGATGATGTTGGAGCCAGACTGTTCCCCAAACCCCCCATTTTTGATCAAGCCAGGATTGTTTCAGAGCCAAGATTGTTTAGCACTGGTGTCATTTTGAGAGATTTGGGAGTACATTTCTTCCCAGCCTGCATTTTTCTCCCTCTGAGAGAGTCTGCAGGGGAATGTGAAACACTGTTTTCCGGGAGAAAATAACAGTTTGAGTTTCTAAAAAGGTTTCATTCACACTGGGGGCTCATAGGACTCACAATACATATCATCTCAATCACAATCTTTATACTGTATAGCACATTTCAAACAACCTCAGTTGACCAAAGTGCTGTACAGGGAACAAATACAATATAGATAACACAATATGAGTAAAATAATAACACATTACTTAAAAACAAGACATATAAAACATATAAGGTAGATCCCTAGTTTAAAATAGGAATGTCAAACGTACATGGCAGAGCAAGCGATGTGTTCATCAAAATAGGGCTTTTAGAAAGTAATGATTGAGAAGTAGCATTATACAATTCCTCGTCTTAATATAACCACACATTTTCTGAAGTGAAATTAATGATCACAATTCACAACATGTGTTGTGTGTGCAAGTATAACATTTGTTATTTGATTCCTTTGTGACAAACAACTCCATTGTTGTCCCAACAAAATGAAATCAAAAACATATTATTAACCCAGACTGTTGCACTGGGTGAGATGTCTGTTTTGAAAATAAAACATCCTTATGCTGTCAGTATTATTCTTACCAAATACTAATGCTTTGTAAATCGCAGAGCAACCGATGTGTATATTAATATTCATTTGAAATAGATCCAAAAATATGCAGTTTGCTCCAGTTTCAGTAATTTTAAGATGCAACAAAAGAAGCCCAAATGTATACTCATTTAAGAAATATCAGAATGAAACACCAAACCATCCTTCCCCTTAGTGTTATTTTGAGACAAGTTAGGTATTCCCTTTGTAAAACTAGTATTTTTCAGCAGTCTTAACTGTATATAATATTTCCAAAAACCGGAATTCCTTTGAGACAGCATTGCTGTTTGACAAATAGACAACAACAGGTGGCATTCTATAAACGAGGATCAAATCATAAGACACTATTCAAAATTGGAACTTCAAAGATAAACCTGGAAGGAATGTGTAACATTGACAAATATAATACACACAAACAAAATTATAATCAAATCAAAGCTGTATTCTTGTCTTTTTCTCGGAGGAATGCAAAAAACGTGGCGTAACATCCAATCACAAGTTCATCTAGAGATAAGCAATGCCGAATCATGAATATTGCTTCTGACAATGTATTGTTCTTCACGGCCGATGCTACTTTGAAAGTCACTTGTGTTTAAATCAGAAGAAATATGATACAAATCTTAAACTCTTGAGTTTACAAAGGCTAAAAGTAAAACATTTCTCCTTTAACGTTGAACTGAGTCCAATTTTACAAGTTTCACATTCAATCTGACTTTATATGCAAATTGGGCTGCTATCATAAGACTCCTATCAGAATACATTTCACACATGCAGCACCATATCCATCACGACCAGACATGTGAAACGTCCCTTTAAGCAGGAAGCGTAAACCGAGCTATGATCCACTTGAAACACAGACAACGTCAGATGGTGTCTCTTATTGCGGCCTGTCAGACGGAGAGAATTACTATGATCCGCCTAATGTCGCTCGTCAGCGCAGTTATTGAAAATCACCTTCAATTTGCTCCAGATAACAAGATTGCGAGGTGCAAGTTGCCGTGTTCTGTTTGATGTGACAATCGCTTCCTCTAGACAGGACGGAGGAAGTCGGGCACGATGGGGGGAGAAATCTGTAGAATCAGTCAGTTTGAAAAGTACAAAAGGCTGAGAAAAAAGGGCTACCTTTGAAAATAGAACATGACTGGAGGTTTATGAATGCTGGTGTACATGCCATGCATAAAGCTCAGACCGCTCCCACGGCTTAATTGATTGCAGAAATGCAGACGAAGACAATATTGTACGGAGAAATCACATCAGGTTTAAAAGGCTCTGATGTTTCTCATATACAGCCTCAAAAATGTCTCTGTGCTGTCTGCATTGGCCGTGAAATATCTTATACAACTGACAGTAACTGTGTCAGAGTGTATTGCATCTGTCTGGATATTAAGGTAACCCTGCGTTTTGTTATTCTGCACATAAAATCACATTGCACGCTTTAGAAATTGCCTCCATGGGACGGTGCTTCTTCATTTTCAGTCTGACACCTCATCTTTGTTGCTTCTTCTTAAGTTTCACAGCCAGCAAATTCACCGCAAGCCATCTTTGTTTGGATTGGTCCCAGAAAGATGGGACTCTCGAAGGAACCCTCCTACTAAAACCTTTATGTATTCTTGTGACACTATAACCGAGTCTCCAACAGAAAGAAAGAAAGAAAAGAAAGACCCTGCTGCGGGCTTGTGCAGAGCTTCAATCAAATTCCTGGAAGCTAGTTGACATGCAGCGTGTGGAGGTCCCTGCAAAGTTATTGAACTTCTTTCTTCTCCCCCCCCCCCCCCACTACCAGCAGCTATTTTATATTACCTGGCGAAACTATTCTTTTTTTCGCCCCTCCATTTCTATGTCCAAAGTCGTAGACTGCGGTGTGAAAAGCTCGCTGTCCCTAGATTAGGTTCTGCTGGTGTGTATGATCAATGAACCGGAGCCGGCTCGCGGTCAGAGCGGCACAGCGGGGTTGCAGCTACATCCTGCCAAGTGGCTGGACGGTGATAAGTTCATTGTTGTGCCTCCTGCGTGCCCCAGATAAGCCCCAGCACGTCGGCAGTTCGCCGCAGCGCTAACCCCAACAGAGTCGGTTGCGGCAGCCCCAGTGTAAGCCGGTTACGGCTGGTTGGACTGCAGCGTTCTGACAGATTGTCTTTCCCACCTCTCAGGGTGTTTAGTGCTAATTTACCAGCCCGATTACACAAGCAAACACATTCGCCACATTTAACACATGCCGCTCGGATTCTCCAAAGACATTTGACAGCACACTTTATTTTACACCGGTATAAAACTCCAGCTTGCGTTTAAAAAACAAAACAAATGTATAATTCCAGAAAACAGCTAATACCCTAAGGTGTAGGGGAAATCAGCAGAGGGTTCGTCAAAGACACATTTTTTACCTGCTCCAAAAACAGCTGTTGATGAAACTCAAGGAGAAGCTTTCTGCAGTCACATAAAATAACTCCTAAAATCTCATCTGGGTTCATTCCTTTTGATATTAAATTCAAATGTATACCAAAATGTAAACCATCATGTGATTTCCGTTACATTGATAAGGGAATTTGTCCTCATTTACGCTTGGTATTAAAGCCT
The DNA here is from genome assembly GCF_949606895.1 of Notothenia rossii. Classification (NCBI taxonomy): domain Eukaryota; kingdom Metazoa; phylum Chordata; class Actinopteri; order Perciformes; family Nototheniidae; genus Notothenia; species Notothenia rossii. The sequence continues at coordinate 58,437,747 of NC_136907.1, read as the reverse complement.
ACTCTTGGAGTTTTTGACCACCTGTAGCACCATGGAGAAATGTCCAACGTTCTTTTTGTTCTTCTGTATGCACAAGGACACTGGAAGGAAGGACATTCTTGTGTGAATTACGACTAATTGATTTATTGATTTATCAGTCAAAGGTTTTCTCCTTTAATCATTTGGCTATCTTATCTATTTGGTTAATGACATATTTTCCATGGATCTTAGCAGTTTCTAACTGGTATTAAAATGTGTTCTTGGTATTGCACTAAAAATTGTTTTGGCAGTGCTGGGAGTAAAATATCATGGCTCTGACTCCTGGTCAAAGGAACCATTGCCTAAACGGTCGTCATCCAAGTCACTTTTTGCTACTACATTTATCTAAATGTGTATTTTCATGTATAAGTATAAGTATAAGTTATCTACTTTCAGATTGCCTTCAGACAGGTTAATGGTTCTTAAATTCAAGATATCTGATTTGATATTCGCAGTCTTGAAAGTCTCCTTACTTTGTGGAAATGCTTTACAAAATCTCCAAAGAATCCCTTCAACAAGCGCTTCACAGACATTTTATTTTTGAGTGTGTAGCCCGCCACACTCAACAGGATACATTGTTATTCGAGCCATACAGCATTGATGTTTTGTCTGAAGCCAGCCTTCCAGTGGATGGCCATGTGTAACTGCAGCGAGGGAGCTCAAGTGTCTCCAGGGTCATGGATTATACAAATCGCTATGCTTCTCTCATAGCTTTTTACTGAAGTGGGATAACACAGGATGGATTGAACAATCAATGTCCAATGGTTAGAGATGTGTGTTTTGTCATTATGGGTACATGGGTCCAACTGCTACATGTATGGTTTAATTTTTTTAATAGAGTATGTCTTTTATTAAAGCTTTTTTATTTCTAGTAAATGATTTAACACACGGTGATGTGTCCAATAAGTTATTTAATGTGTGAAGGAACAGTTTGGCATGAACATTCAAAGAAAAAAAAAGGGGTTTTAATAACCTAAAATCTTAGCAACCAATTTACAAAATAGGTAATTAAGTTTTGGTCCCTTAAAAAAGTAAAATATAATAAATTAATTTGAATTTAACCAAACAGAACAGGTTAAACAGACTTTAGAAAGACATCATCTTTCTAACAAATTAAACACAAGGGGAAACATGTGTAATGGATTATCAGATAATGTTTTAGACAAAAGGCTAACAAAGACAAGCACAATCAACTACTTTAAAATACAAAAAGTAACTTTTTTTCCGGATAAATATTTTCGCCATCAACTAAATAATAAGCAGCAACAAACTAATATACTGTAAATAATATAACACATCTCAAAACTCTTAGTTCAACCATGATCTTAGTACATTCTGATTAGCCACTTCCTGTAAAGGCTCTGCTTTAGTGGAACAACATTTTGTTCCTGCCTGACAAGATGTGCCTCGAGCAGCAAGACCATCAAAAACCAGAAAATAGGCAAACGTATTCAAAGACAAATTAAAGTGCGACTTCACGAAAGTTAACTAAATGTTTGTGCACAAAAAATAAACATATTTTCTGCCAACATTGCTAAAAACTCAATGAGGAATAAATCATTTCATTTCGAACCATACAGAATAATCAGTTTAACCATTATTTCATGGTTTATGATTTCTTTTGTATATGTGTGTGTTTTCAACTTTATTGCTCAGCTCTAGTATACACATGGATTTGTGTCTAGGTTTACTGTTTAGTCAGTATTGGATCTTTTAGCCTCAGCAGGTGCACTACACATTACTGCAAGTATTTCTGCACAGCTGGTAGTCAGAACAATCTACACCTTAGCTCTATAACTCTCTCTGTTGTTGATATCTTGAATTGCTATGTTTTTATGGTTGCCTCTGTGTGTCTTTATCTCATAGGAAAATAAGTCTCTTTTTAAGACATGTGTTAGTAATTATTTCAAACAAGCCAGGAAAAAGAAGACTTATCTTCAAAATCCTCATTCAGGATTCATGGCTTTAGTGTTTCTTAAATCCAAACTATAATCCTGAGTGTAGGTGGGCCCCGATTAGTATTCAGGGACAACAGCAGTGCTACTATATCACACCACGGAGGTAATACATTTAAAGGGGGGGCGCACCCATTTTCTACATCTAGATAAGCTTGATCTCATTGGAATGACTACATTGGCTGTAAAAACAGTCATATATTTCTGTGCCTCGGAGGAGCTTTGTCAAATCTGAAAATGTTGATTGGGCTTGGAGACTGCAAACAGAGCTCATGTCTCTTTTTTTAAATCTTTCACTTTTGTGTCCCATCACTTCATGAAAATCGCCACAGGACACCTTTGAGTGAGGCCATTTTTCTTGAATGTCATAATCTAACTGAATTCATCATGTACTATTTGAGCAATTTCAGGAAGATCAAACTAAATGCAACAAGGTAAAGAGGTGGAGAACTTACTGCACAAGAAGTGCTGGATCTCGAAAACCAAGCTGAACATAGTTTAAACTGTTTAATAATCACTGGAACAAACTTTTAGCCAAAGCCAACATTTAAAAAAATGGTAAGCTTGATCCAACCTAATAGCTGTATGTCCAGATTGCAATGAGTTGCATTGTGATACTGTGACATAGTAGTGCCAGTAGATACCTGATTGCCTTAACTTCACTGATGGATGCTGGTTTAGAGTGTGTCTCCAGCTCAAAACAAATGAAGAAAAAGTGATTAGCCGCTAAGGCTTTGGTTTAAAAATGTTTAGGCATTCTAATCTTTAGGTTGGCTACAGATCACAGCATCAGTCTCTTGCCTTTTAAAATACATTGCATTTTGTTGTTGTTGATGTTAATTCTCACCACTGATGTGGCATACCTCAGACTACATAGAATAAGACAGAACAATATAAAAGCCATTGTGTGGTAATTTGGTGGAAAACATATTTGAATGGTCTGTGATTTAGTGGCAGGGTCTATTGCCCTCTATGCATTGCATGCTGGTATTTGCATTTAAAGGCTGCCGTTTCATAACTCAAACCAGTTGCATACCATAGTACTATGAATTTGATAGTTAAGACACATTACCTTCATAAAGACGTTTTCTCTTTTTAATTTAAATGATTGTAAAAGAAAAGAGTTGGGCAAATATGTAAAGAGCCTGGATTCAATTTTTTTCACAATATTGTTTTTATTTCAAAATGTTTGGGGAAGAACTTCACAAGCTTCTTGCTAACACTGTATATACTAGGCCAGTGGTATTTAGCAGGCATGTTTAACTGACTTTTGGGAGGACTAAGCCATCCCAATGAACAGCATACTTAAAAAGTTGATGTGGCTTAAATAGTCATCTTAACTGTTTTCTCTCAGCCATTACACTTTTCTTCTCAAGTCAGACAGGTAAAATGGTGGGGTAAGCTTCTGGAAGTGGAGTGGTTTGTTATTGCAGCAAAGTATTGGCTAAGATACTAAGAACTAGGATTTGTACGGACTTGGTACCAGATATGTGTTGTTACCACATGATATATTCAAACAAGTTGGTGAAACAAAAGAGCAAAGACAGGGCAACACGATGCATGACATATTAACAAAATGTAAAGGCTGATCAAAGACGGATGTGAGTGCAATGGGGATTAGGATCCTTTCCACAACCATCACACGTTTTCTACATCTCTTACACATGGAGATTAAGCTGTTTTCCATATGCGTGGCTTGGCATAGGAAACAAATGGGTTAACCAATGAGACGTAAAATAAATCGTAATTGCTATTCGTCCCAGGATAGCATATAGCTTTGGTGTTTGTTTGTTTGGTTGGTTGCTCCGCACATGTCTTTTGAATTAAGTCAACATGGAGTTGACTGTGTTACAGGCGAGGGGCGGTCCCGTTTGAATGGCTGCTTTGTTAATCTCCTCAACATGCTTGAATTCATGCTACAGGTTGACACAATGATTCTTTGAAGATAGAACAAGAGCTCATTATCGGTTTACCGTTGGTGTTTATTGTCTCATTTGCATGCTCATTTATGGCTATATAATGTAGCAGAATTTTCCTACCGGGAAAATGTGTTTCCATTTGGTTAAAGTGACTCAAATGGTTTGGTCACAGAACTGAAACATCACATGAATAGCATTCAACAACATAATTGCATTCCAGTGAACCCTATCTTTGCTGAAGATATAGGAGAACAGATGGTTGTATAGTCTAGTTTTCTTGCAATAAGCATCTGTAACCCTGCCTGTGCACCTCTACGTTAAGGGTCTGTTTAGTGGTAGGTACATACTTTTTTCCACTGTCTGTTAAGCATGTAATAGTTAAAATAATCTATAGCTGCAGTTAACGGCCCTAGCTCTATTTTGTTTGCCTCCACACCTTTTGCACCTCAGCGCCTTTCATTCAAATAGCTTAGCAACCTGTCCAGACAATTTTTTTTAAACTTCCAATCTTGGCAACACTACAATCCATCTCCCACACTCTCAAATGGGATTCATCTGTGTGATCACATTCACAGAAACTCTGCAGGATTTGTGACTTTGCTCGACTGGAATGTCTAATCACAGCCAAGTGAGATCAGCCTTGTTGGATCTCATCAAATTGAGCGCCCCATGTATTTCACAGGAGCTCCTGGCAGAATCTCCTGTGATCCCATGCTCACCTTGAAGTGGACCATTCCCGTGTCCCATACATAATCATCAGACATCAAATTTGAAATGAAGAACCTCTCAAGCTACCACAACTTACCATTTGCTTTGTCTCGGTTAATATGAGGAGTCCCGTGCTTGTTAGGAATGGGAGCGACTTTGATTGATTGTGCTGTTTGCTACTCTCATTCATGTAAAAAACTGGAACCTTTATGAAATGAGTCTAGATGTGTTCCATAGGGATAAGGGAGTGCTTATATGTGAATTGCTTCTACAGCTTTTGTTTGTCACAAACCTTTTGTCTTTAACATATTCATTTCTTACACATGGTGCAGAGGTGCTCAGATTTAGTAAAAGAAGACTCTGCTTTGTCGGTACCAGCCAAATAGAAAGAGCACCTGTTTACTCATTCAAAAATATTTCTTCAGGCTTCTTTTGTTTTAACAGCTCGGGTGTTTTATTAATGAACGTCTGGATCGGTGTTGCTATGACATCAAGATTTCTTTCCAATCGTGTGGTTTCAAGGAAATGTCCTCAGAGTCCTCATGCTGAAGAAGTTGCTAGAAAACCTTTTCGACTTGCGCTCGCAGGGTTTCTTTTTGGCTGTGGTTCGGGAGGTCTTCGATAAGAATTCTGGACATGTTTTGGGCTGCTTATACATGCCTGTGTGGTTCACAGATTGGGAAACTTGTGTTTGTGTGTGGGCCGGGGGCTTGTAGCAGCAGCAGCAGCAGTAGAAGGTTTGTGCCCTGAAGTTTGAATTTTGATTTGACATCCGATCAAAAAACCCAACTCAGTATCTTTCTAATGTTTCTCTTTCTCTCTGCCTCTTCATCCCATCCACCTTGTACTCCAGCATTCTTCGCCTCCACTAATCCCATTACACCAGCTTCAATTTTAATGCCCCCCCGACCCTCTTTACTATCTTTCCCTTCCCTCCTCGCTCTAACTAGAAGCTATGACTGATATAGGAGAGGTAAGAGAGGGCAGCTTTCCCTGACACTGCATGAGGATGTGAGCAGAATAGCTTCACCCCTTCTTACCACCACATGCACATTAACTCACACCCTTCTCTCTCTGCTGCTGTTAAATCCCAGTACAAGCACATAGCTCCACGGCCATATGGTCTCCTCCCCCTTCTCCTCCTCCCACTGGGCAAACATGCCTCGGAAAACAGCCTTTCTCTGAGACCGTTGTTTGGCTGCTGATCTCCCATCAACAAATCTGTTTGCATGTGTCATTACTACTGAAAGCGTCTGTCGATATCATCACATTAAACTCTTAGCCTTTTGTGCATGCTAGAATTTAAATCAGATGCGTACCCTATAGTCTTGTGTTTGTTGTCACTTTGTGTTGAATACTGTTTTAACAAGATGTTACATTGTGTCTGACCAAACACAATCACTAAGTGGGATGGAGTAGAGAAGGGCATGCTATTAGGTCCAAGTCAGACATTTTATAGATTTCCCTCAAATGTCTGAACACCTTTTGGCTTGGTAGATTCACTTATCCCACAACAGTATACAGTTGCAAATATAGATCTAGGAGTGAAAACAGCAGTGAGTGGGCACTGCTGAGAAATCCAGACTCAACAATAAACAGGTCGTTAGCCTTTCTTCTTCACCTCGTTGGTATAGAGTTTTTCAAACCTTAGCTTGGCAAAGTAAGTGTTTTGTTTATTGACATGACAAGGCAGCACTTTTTCAAACGGTTAAAGCTAGTGATGAAAAGATCAAGACTAAACTTGAAAAAAAGAGTATCCTACTTACAAGTGTTATATGTGTGTACAAAGCCTGATATGTATTCCTTTGTGCTGTTCTCCCTGTGGTGTATTCATTACAATAACTTACAATAAAAACCCTATATAACTTCCAAACTATCGTGAACCATTAGCCCAAGTAAAGAAGAGTCCTAAAGCCATTGCTAACTCTGCAATGTCTTAGACAGCAATCTAAACTTTGCTAACATTCAATAATTACCGACCATAAACATGCTCATACCAGACCATGTTAGGTAGAGCGGCAAACACCCCTGAAAAAACGACCTAGTGCAATGGTGTGTTTCATTGCTAATGACTTCAACTTTATATTTGTGGGAGGAATCATTATTTTGTCTATTAAATGAGAGAACAGTAGAAATAAAGATGTACAGGTAAATTAACAAAAATAGACATTGAGTATTGATATCAACATTTGTTTGCCATCTGCCTAACTAGATAACTTAAAGGTGATTGTAAAATATGAGATCTGATTGGCAGTTTAAGGTGCTGTTTAAATACTCAATCCATTGCAAACTGCACACAGATTATATTCAGAATGGGCCTTAGAATAATAAGCATACCATTACTCCTTTAACAATATCATAGACTAACTTGCTAATAAACTGTGGAGTCTAAGCTTACGATGTCTTCAGGGAAGGCATATCTAAGGCAGAACAATCATAAAATACCACATAATATATGTTTTTATGATGCCTTAATTCATAAATAATGACACAACTAGTACATGTGTTTCCCCCAAAAAGCAGAGATTGTTAAAAAAAAGTCACATTCTTGCAAAAGAAGCAAAGATGATTTGTCATTTTAAACTGCAGGAACACTTCTTACTTTCTAAAAAGTATTGTTATAAAGATTCCACATTGTGAAGTAGGGGAATGAAATATGTTTTGTACTGTAAATAACAATGCAAATATTGATATTTTCAGCATAGTTGATATATAAGAGGAGTGCTTGACAAGAATAAAAGAAGCAGAACCAAAGGATAACCGTTGCTTTTTATTCTGCTGTCTTCAGCTGTTCTGGAGTTCACTTGTATTTTAGCTGTGTATTGTGAAGTCGGCTGTGAAAATCAATATCAAGGCGTCAGTATTTACTCTAGGCCCTTTAAAACTCTTGAACTTTTTTTTTGCTTTATTTGTTTATCTTTTTAAAAGCAGCAGAACATACTGCATGCTGATTACAGATGGAGCCAAATTAAAATTCACAGCATAGTGCATCATAGCTCCAACCAGCATGTTGTCAGACTTGGGGAAAACTGGTTTCTATGCTGGGTTGAGTAATGACTCAGCATAAGATAAAACACCCTTAGCCGTATAATTCACTGCACGTGTCTGCCCTCTGTGTTAGCCGAGAATCAGCACATGCTCAAGTATGTTATGGGGTGTTAGCAAACTGTTAAAAATGAACTCCTCAGATCTACCTTGCCAAACAACACACTAGCAATATGTGCCCCGCTTCCATGCCAATTTTGATTATCAAGTGTGTTTATTCTGAAAAAGTCACAAGCGTTTCAAGGATCTCTTATTCTTTCAGTGTTTACCTAGCTTGGCAAAATTGGAGATACAAGTAGTTAACAATTAGCTAGCGTGTTGTATGTTAACCTAGCTTAGCATATTGGGTGATACAACTAGCTATAAATTAGCTAGCATGTTGTATCTTATTTTAGATACAAATAATACTCAGAGAAAAGTCAAATAAGCATAATGTTTGGTCTACAAACATGCAACCTTTTATTGGCAAATAGTAGAGAAATAGTTAACTCAAATATATATATATTTTTTTATTTTGTGATCGGAAACAAATTTGATTCAACATTAATAGGCCTACTATGAAACGGTATTTGTATATTGTGGGAGATATATAGCCTACACATGTTTTGTTTGTTCGTGGTATGGTGAAGAACCAAGCTGCAGTGTACCAGCTCAACAATATTCCTTTAATATATTGAGTATATTTAGGTACATTATCACATGCCAAATAATCTCATATCCCGTTCAGAAGAATCTCAAATAAAAGAGCCAATATATTATAATATCTGCTTTATGATGGGCTAGCTTTTTGAGTGATGGCTTTCATGATCAATTCAAGCTTTGTTTCCATGGTGATATTGAGATTCCTCTGTCCATGCCACATTATGCAAACAGGAATATGCAGGAGAGTGATTCATAGACATTGTTTTTCAAACAAGGCCTTGGCCACATTGAGAAAACTTTCTTATGACTCATATAGTGCAAATAAGCCCACATAACATATTCATATCATCATGTATCCACTAAAGATGAATTATAAAGTTTTTACTACGTGAAAGTCGTTTCCTAACCTTCCATCACAGCTAAAGCGCTATGTTTACGGTGTGAAATGGATACTTCACAGCCCCCTCAGAAACGAGCCTCACTTTGGTGTGGTTAGAGGACGGGGTTGAAGGACGACCTTCGTGTGTTCACATTGGAATAATGATCTGGAAATTAGCCGTTATCAGCCGGGGAGTTTTCTTTAATAGTCGTTTATTACTACTACGTTTGGGGAGTTCAGAATCAACAATTCCAAAGTAATTTCTGCCTTTCGCCCTCTAGTGACTCCACAATGTGACGATTGTTATCATTGTCTCTGTGGAACAGGGTGTAGCGAGAGAGAATACACTTGTGGCATTACAACCTTTGTGAGAGCAAACTCGCTCTTACGCAAGCTGCACTTTGTGGTAAGGTTGGGGATTCTAAGTGTATGTTATCATACTTTTTATTTTATTCACATTTTCATTATTGTTAATGTATTACTTGATTTGTTTTTACTTGTGGAAAATTTTCTTACCAAAGGAAAAACCCTGATTAAAAACGGATGAGGTTTCAGGGTCATTCAGAGTCACAACCAAAATGATTCTGTTAAGAGATGTTGCTTTTGAATTTGTTTAATATAACTTGTCAATGCTAAGAGCAAAGAAATACAAAAAATGGAGAGCTAAAGTCAAACTGATACTTTGTGGTTCTGTTCCAGAAATATGAGAACCAAATTCATAGTCTGCATGCACAAGTACACTTAGTAAATCATTCCTGTCTCTTCTGATGCATTAATGTAAATTATTCCAGCCTCTCTGTAAATATTTCATAGGGTCTGTAGTTCATTTGAATACTAATAAATGAATTGTTGTGTTACTTTTGTAAAACCACAGTTGTGGCCAATTCTAATAGGCCACTCATTTATCTAAAAAAAGAAGATAGTAGGAACAGGCTTCACATTATCACAGAGACCAATTTAAAAAAAAAACCCTGCTGAGAGATTGCACTGGGTTGCAGCAGATAGTAGAGCCCAAAGGTATCGTCAGGAGACCTTGGCCTCTACTCAATGCACATCTGATGTGTCAGCAGAAAACTCGGCATGGACAGTTACCCCTAGGAGTTAATTGTCTTTTTGTGTGCAAAAGATTGGTGAAGGAAGGAGTCCTAAAACCCGGAAGTTAGTAAGCTTTTTACGACTTCCGGTTCCCCTTGTATTGAAGTCAAGGTGTTTTAATTTTTTTTTGGTTATAGCCCTAAAATAAGGTTTGTTGTTTATAGCCAAACGTTAGCTTTTTACTTCTGGCTATTTGATTAATGTTTGTTTGCTACTGAGGTAATTTTTCTGCACTATTCCAAAATCCAATGTAAAATCCCATTGACTTTTGTTGAGGTAGACCTTGCGATGGCAACTTCAGGGTTGGCCTACAAAAAGCCCTCATCCGTCCAATCTACAGTATACGGATGTCTTGACTAGTTAACCTATCATTATAGGGACAGCAACCACAAAACGAGCGGCATGACATTGTCCCCGAACTACCTGCTTAAAATCCTAAAGGCCTGTATGAATCCATAGCAGCTCCAGTTTAACATTGAGTCCCCCTCCATCCTTATCCGGAAGCACAGTCCAATAAGATGAATGATTTTATTCCACCTCTGACTCTTCACTGTGATCTTATTGCCTGGAACGGAACACAACTTCCCTGCTGGGTGCTGAAATCTGACAGCCTCATACTGTGAAATCTTTCCAAACATGTTCCCCGGCTTGGCACTAAAACTGCACGCAGTAAGTTGTCAGTTCTGCCTGGATACAACAGAGGTATTCTCTTGACTTTTTGTGTCTCGTTGTAATACAAAGTACATCTTTAACAATGTAAGCACACCTCTGGCAGGCACACAACTTGCTGAATTCTGCAAAAGGTCCAAGTGTTCTGTCAATCAATTAGTGAATGAAATAAATGCTTTGTGGTGGGATCCTCTGTGCTGGTACTGCCCATTGGTTTAATGCTTGGATTAAAGATTAGGCTTTCAAAATGCTTAAGAAAGATGCTTTGTCAATTTAATTCGAAGGGAATTGAAACTCCTTTTAAACGAAATGCTCCAGCGAATCTGCATTCAGAGTAGCTACACCAATAATGCCGCTTAATCTGATTACTTTGATACATTTTAATGCTCGTGGGTGGCCACTTTGTTTTTTTCTCCCTCCCTTTCCAACACTTCCTTCATCACCCCTGCATTTTCATCTGTCTCCCTCCCTACCTTTTTTTCTTTCTTTCCGTTTTTTTCTCCATCCTTCTTCCTCCCTGCTGGGTGGTGCTGCACATAGTTCCATGCACCAAGGCGGCGGTCTCATTAATACCGATCTCATGGCAAACTAGTCCCCAGAGGGAGAGGGAGCACACTTTTTAAAAAAGTGCCTTGTCACACTGTGGCACATCATTTGCATTTAGGTTAAAACTATTCAGGACTCTCTTAAATCTTATCCTTGGGCAGAGGGAACTCCCTCTTCACTGCGGCATGAGGGCATCAATTATTGTCAGGCCAAATCTTATTATACTCTCACAATTACAAAACACACACACACACTGCTGTGTCACAGGAAAAACATTGTTTTGCTTTGTAAACAGGTTATACCCTGTAAGGGTTATGGCTATTATCCAGCATGCAAGTGTTTTCTTGGCCAGTAATCAGTGGAATGGGCTGTCTGACAAGCAAGGTGGTGTGCACTCACACAGGGGGAAGTATAGTGCTGGCCCGTACTGCATTGTTATCTCATGTATGTACAATGTGTGCACCAAGTATTAATGAAGCCTGCTCTTACTATGAATAGATTAAGCTAGGTAAGTGCTTACATAGATGGTCCATATAAAGTGAATTGGCCATTTACATTAGAGACATTAGCTAACTAATTTAAGTCTGGGAGATGAGAAAAATCTATTTTTAGGAAAATAGCAAGTCTAAAAGTCGACAGCTGCACCTGGTCACACCATTTGTCTCCATGGCATTGAAGTAGACCTTTTTACAAGAATGCTAGCTTAATGATGTGAATCCTGAGTTTAGCAGGAATATTTATTATCATATTCTCCATCTGAGTTTAATGTGTTAGTTTGTTACTTGAGTATGTGCTAAACACTACAATATCGTCTGAGGATGTCAATCCTCTTACAGGTGTTCACTCATTAACCAAAGTATTTGACACAGTTTGATTTTTCGGGGAAGGAAAACGTGACTACAGTTAATTTTGAGGGTAACATCTATGTTCATATCTAATTGTTCAGCATTTAGATATTTCCCTCTGAGCCCAAACTGTCAAACTCATGATGGCACAAGAGAAAAGTAAATTGAAAGAATATTATTATTCTAAAAACCACACGTCAGTGAGAAATTGAAATCCATCCATTAACTGTAAAGATCCTTCATTGGTTCGACCATAGTGCGAGTTTGGCTTCAGCTGTAAGTTAGTATGCACCACACTTGTTTTTCTTAATGTTTTTTGGCAATCCTTCCAAAGTGTATACCCTTGTATCTTTTGGAATAACGCTTTTAAATAGTAGAGTAAAATAATAAATATATGAATATCTTTCTGTAACTGTAATGGGATGTAGCATTAATACATGTGTTGTAATTATTTAGAGATATATACCTACGATAATGTTATCCCATGTGTGATGATGAATGTGGAAATATAAAAAAAATGCTACTCCAGTGATCTTGTGTTTCCACATTTAGGGAACGAATGATGGGGAAAACGAGAAAAAACTGGTCAAAATAATTCAGCAGAGGTCCTGATCTCCTGGCTCGCTCCCATAATGCATTTTGTTTTTCCCCAGTCAGAATACTAGTGTAAAGCCTCCAAATCAATTGAGACCTGCGTTGTGCAGGTGTAACTGGATACATAGCTCTGAAGTTTTGCACACTGTGCAAAAGCCTGCGATCAGCAGTAAAATCTTGCTTGCAACTACATCTCAGGCAGTAATCAGTGTAATGGTCTTGTGCTGCATGGGGTTAGCTGCGTTTATATATAGATCTCTACCCACGCCTTGCAGAGATAAGTAGGTTGTGTGTAGTGAGAGCTGACGTCTTGAACATTTTATGTCTCACCTCTTTGTTGCTTTCCAGTCCTTGTTGTTCCCATCCTAATTCTCATCTACCCTGCTGACACAAGTGCGTTAACGTACTGCTGGAGTCACTTAGTTTTGGGCTTTTCCCTTTGATCAAGCCTAATCCTCATTATTATTTACAGGCCGTGATTTCTCCCTGCAACCATCGCTGCGCCACAGCACAAATAAACTAGCAACATAGTATGGACTTTGATCAATTATGGACTATTCACTGAAGGACCGTGTCCCTTCAATGCACCCCATCATCCCTTTTTGCTTTGCATTGTGCTTGCACAGCTTCTCTGCTGAGTTCATTGTGACATCTATGTGTAAAATGAGCTTTACATTATTTGATAGCTTGTATTCCACTAGAGCTGGCACAATGTATTCAGATAATGGTTTTGTGTTCAGCATTGGGTCATACTAGCTATAATTAGCTGAGAAGTCTATTTCATGGCAGAGAGTCCAAAGTGATCCATAAATAGTATACGGTTGTGCATTAAAGGGGACTTGATCAGTGCTACTTCTTAATTAGAATCTTGAAAGGGAATGAGTGACTCTGCTACCAACAATGAAAACTATAAACCTGCAAATAAACAATACAAATACACAGAATAACTAACTAATTAAAATGAGATTTTCTCTGTCTGTCGTTAGATTTTCTCAACAACTGTTCTTCCGATTGACGTCACTCTAGGCATCTGTACTGCTGAGGAACCAAGGAAGTGCAGTGTTGAGTGCGAGCTCTTAAGATCTATATAAAGAGACATTTACATTGTGAACAACAAATGTTGAAATCCTCAGAAGGAGAGCTTGTACTGCTGGCTGTTAGAAGCCAATCAGCAGCACATTCCTGCTTTGTATAATAATAATAAAGCTATCTGTTAATGTACGAAAGTTACATTATGATGCTTTTAAGACCTTATTCAGTGAAATTAAGTATTGCGTTTTAGGGGTGTAAAGGGGCACATAATTCATGGTTCGGTATGTTCCTCGGTTTGGGGGTCACGGTTCGGTACGGGTTCGGTACAACAAGAAAAAGCAAAAAAAAGTCCCAAATGCATAATTCCAGATTTGTTTTTTATTTGAACAGTAGTGCAAGTTTCAATTTAAAAATAAGGAACTCTAACATTTTGAATAATTAACTGTATTACACAGTTAAAAACAAACCACAAACAGTACCACACACACTCAGATGGCCGTATTATCTATAATGGCTGATGTGAAACAAAAAGATTCAATAAGCTGTAAAACTAAAAAGCATGTCTTGAAAATATTACAAAATAAATAATAAGATAGTGTTTCAATCACTTTCAATCACAATCAATAAAAGCCGGGGTCCTCTACTACAGCTTTCAGGCGCAATACCGCCCCCTGGATTATATATAGTGTATTGGATACTGCGCTGAATGACAGACTTCTTTCCCACTTGTAAAAAAAAAAGGCGTATTCGTCGACTGCATGCACAGAACCGTGACGTACGAACCGTGACGGTACAGGACGATTACGGATACCGTTACACCCCAATTGCGTTTATAAGTTAAATTATGAGGTTGTTTTAAAATGTCCTATTTTTGTGTAATCTGAAAGACTCACTGCGAGGGGTGCCCACAGTTTTTTGGCTGGTGAGCTACTTTTGAAATGACCAGCTCACCGAGGTCTACCAACCAAAAATAAAATCCCAAATTGCAAGGGTTGCTGAATAACACGATTTATTTATACATGGGATAACTAGGCTGCAACAAACGATTAATTTGATAATCGATTAATCTATCGATTAATTAAACGATTAATCGACTATTCAGACTATTATGCCTTGCACAATTTCTCAAACGCTCTTATTTAGCCATCAACTTTTAGATTTAGCTTGAGGTTGTTTTAGGCATGTGGAAACTATCAATGAAGACAATAAAGATGAATACTTGATTCAAAAATACATATATTATTAAATTAACTAAATAAAATTAACATTGCTTTTTATTAATTAAATAAATAATATTTCACATCAAAAGAAACAACAATGTTTTAACAAATCGTATTAAATAATCTGATGACAGAACTGTTAACAGAATAGCTGAAACTTTACCAAAATAAAGAGTAACTCTGTTACCTCTAATCATTAACCCATGTTTGTATAATTGTGTTAACTCCGTGTGTTGCTGACATGGAAACGTTACTCGTGGATGGGGCTAGAGCCACAAGAACAGGGGTGTCCAACCAGTCAGAGATTAAGGGCCACATTTTGTCTATGTTACTGCAAAGAGCCACATCAAACACACAGTCACTGATACCACTTTTTTCAGTTTTTTGTTTTCTGGAGACAAGATTTCAACCACGTCACTGATGCATTTTTGTGGCATTGGGATATATATTTTTTAAATCCTCTGGAGCAGAGAGAGGAGCTGTGGATTATTGTTATTGATTAATGCATCAGTGTTTCTTAGGGTAAAAAACAATGAACTCACAACTTAAAATGAAAGCGTTTAGTTTATTTAATAAAAGAGCACATGTTCAATGTGAAAAGTGACAGTAGTTATAGATTATTTGCAATTTGGTGCTATATATTTATATATATATATATTTAAAAGATATATTATTTAAACACCTTCAATTTCAGGGGGGGGGGGGGGCTTGGGGCTCAGTTGGCGGAGCGCAGCGCCCCTCCAAGACAATGGATAATGCTTAATCAACGATAGGTTTCCCCCCCCCCCCCTCAAAGGTGATTGGTTCACTGCATCGCAGATATTATTGTGATTGGCTCTTGGGCCACATCAAAATTAGACGCGCTGTCATCCTCTCATACTGACACCACAGAGCTGGGACGAAAGTAACATGGGACGAAAGTAACAGAGCGATTTTATCCGAGCCCAAACAACTTTATCCGGCCAAATTACGTCAGAATTACCAGCATTCGATACCTACTAAATATCAGGTTTAACTGTCAGGAGTAGTGTTGTCACGATACCAACATTTTGGTTTCGATACCAAGACAAGAATTCCGATTCTTTTTCGAAACAGTCTTAAATGTAATTATTGTGCTTTATTTCACACCAGAACCATAACTATAACACAAACTTTTAAACAATGAGAACAATAAATAAAATAAATGACAAGAATTCGTATTAAATACAATTAAAACATTTCTTACAGACAGGCCTCGTAGTGTCCGTAGGCTTGCCCTCACTGTCAGAGGTATATCTAAAATACATCAAAATTTCGCTTCTGGCGTCTTTTTTGTCAACAAGCCGAGGCGCAGCGGCAGTTGCACTCCCACTTGCAGCCATGCTTCTCGTTTTCTCACATGCTCTGGCAGCTAGCGTGTGCACGAGAGAGGGAAGGGACTTAGAGCGTTCTTGAGAGGGGCGGGACTTTAGGCACGGCTGCTGCAGTGCAGGGAGTGGAAGCAGAGCGTTGAACACACACGGCTCTTATTAAAACAGCGCTTTCTCACCGGAGTACTTTCCCCCGTCATTCTTAAAGTACCATACTAATGAAACGGAGGAATAGTAACGTTTTTAACGGCAGGGTATCGCGGTATACCTTTCAAGTATCGGTACACCGTGCAACACTAGTCAGGAGTCAGTGTCTCTCCCCCAAACTCACACATATACAATTCGATATGAACTGAAGAGCCGCATGAAACTAGGCAAAGTTTGGCCACCCCTGTACTAGAAAGACAGTCGAACCCGGTGCACTGCTCCGTCTGAATGTATTGCACTTTTGCTAAATTTTTTTGATAAATTGCTCGTGTTAACGCCCTTACATGCCCTTAAACACTATTGGCAAGGAGCATTGTCCACATCGAGACGGGTAACATTTAACCACACCTTGGAGCGGTTCTCTCCGCCATCTCCTCCGTGTGTTGCTGCATGTAGCAGCCGAGTGTGTGTAAACTGCCCCGCCCCCTCCCACACAGACGGGAGAGAGATCTCATTCGATTGGAAAGATCAAAAATACACCGACCATAGACGCATTTTTGTTTGTCTTTTTGCATGTTAGAAACGAGTTGGCGACACTAAGACTGCAAGATAATGTTTTTGTAGCAATAATACATGAACTTTCTCTTTCTCAACTCGCTACTCGGAGGGAAGTCGCTGTCATATGCCTTGTGAACACTCCGATAATGCTTCTCCACGTTACCTTTCTTTGGCAGAGCGACGCTTGCTTTGCAAATAACTAAGGCAAATAACCTTTGAATGTGACATCACAAAAACATATTCTTCCTCCCATTCTGGGTGGAAGTGGTATGTATTTAGCTTTTTGCTCGGTCCCGCACTCATGTTGTTGTTTGTCTCTCGTTTGCCTCTTTAACTTAATTTTAGTTTTCCCGGCACTTGACTGATTTTGTATCGCTTTGCATTCTGGTTTAACAGACTGGAAAGCGATAGGTCGCTTTTTCTGTCAATCAAGTAAACTCCTGAATTAAGTGGCAGGGAGGCCAAGGGAGGAGGGATGTCTATTTTAACGGAGCTGGATTTTTTTTAAATGAATGACTCGCGATCTACCAGCATTGCCCGCGGTCGACGTACTGGGCACCTCTATGAATGGCTGCAATAAGTAAGACCTTCTGGGTGTCCCTGATCTGTTTTGTTTGCGAGACAATATTAGCAGTATTTAAATTAAATAGGATTGTTTATGTTCACAACAGTTTTGGTACCTGTTATAGCAATTAGTTATAGTGTCGATGTGTTGATTCTAGACTGGATTTGGTTCAACATTTTTTTCTATGCTTCATTTAACCATTGTTTCGACATTGTCTCAGTAAATAAATTTTTCTGTAGCGTAAAGACATTCACATTAAAATCTATTTACCACAGTTCTAGAAGAAACAGTTGTATGTAACCTACCTAAGTAAAAAGACCTTCTATCCAAATGTGGGCCTGTTTTAACCTAGTTTATTAGATATTGTTTTATTAGCAAATAACTACACAGTTACTTACTGTGTACACCCTCTCAACACAGTCTAGCCAGGAATATATATTCCATTTCAGCAGCAGCCTATTGGAGCATGCCTGTCTGTATGGAGACCGGATTCAGTCTGGAGTTGCACTTTCTGTGATCTCGGCTTTCATTTATCGTTTCTTCCAGTCAGCGCTCTTACCTCTCATGACTTTTGAGCCTGATGCATCTTTGCTAATTTCCACACTTACATAACAGAGAATAACCCATACAGCATGCATTTATAATGTCTTCCATCTCAGCACTGTGTATTTTGGCGTACATCACTAATATATCAAACAGCTCAGTGTCTGAGGAACTGAGCTATGACACAAAGCACAATGTTTCTTTATGCTCCACTGCTTCTACAATTTCAGTGTTTACTCATCTTTATCTTTTTGGGGTTTTCATTATTTTCTGGGATATTTGTTCCTCCTAACATGGATATAAACGTTTGCAGTTTACAAAGTGAGTTTGGGGATAGAAGGGGTTGATGGCAGTCACTGAATACACATACAATTGAAAACCAGTCATTCATAAACCCAACATCGGAATCTAATGTTTTGTAGCAGGAAGTGGCCAAAAGAGTGAGGCAGGTTGTAAAAGAACACGGAGAACGGACTTTCCCAGTTTAGATCTTTAATTATACTCGGTCTTGCTGTTAGCCATGTGTGTGTGGTCTGTGAAAATAGTACAAACAAGGAATTGCATTTATAATAATCACAATTATCTATTATAAAACAATTATAGAATCAATACAATTGAATTAAACAAGCGAGTGGAATACAAAGAAGTTAGCAACTAAGCTACCACTAGCATCCAGCAACGCTAACAAACTAGAGACATTACTGCCTACTAAGATACTAATATTCATGGGCGGCGCCAGGATTGTTTTGCTGCAGTAGCTTAGCAGTTGCTATATGACAGCACGGCGTTGCTAGTTTTTTTAATTTATAATTTTCAAAATAAATAAACAAACAATACCAGTGGGCCAAGCACGAGCCTGTTCATATTGTAGCGTTCACCGCTATTCAAGATCACAGATCACTCTAGCCTTCAATGTCGAAAACGTTCTCTTTATTTACAGAACCAATCAATACAGAACCAATCAATAGTATAACACTTTTCCCCACACTCGAACACAACTCCTAGCGTCTCGTACTCCCTGCCTGCACACACCGGAAAACGCACACACACACACACACACACACACACACACACACACACACACACCTGGAAGGTGTAACTCCCACAAACAACATTTCCTATATAACTTAACTTTACAATGTAATAAATGTACCGAACTGTGCACATCTGATCACACACACACACTAGGGGTTTCACAACTACCAATATTTACTAGTCGACACGTTTTTCGAAATAGCAGTCGACTAGTCGTTACGTCATAATAAATACACACAAAGAGAGGTGTACAACTGTATTTTATATTGGAACTCATACAGTAACATTAAACACTGCATTTTAATTTGTGTTACATGGCTGAGTAAATAACAAACAGTAACTGGACTCACCAAAATCGACAGCAAAAAACTATTGTTTACATAAATGCCACGTAAATCCAGTGCGCAACAGCGCATTGCGCAACACTTCGCTGTCCTCCACGATACCGTCCACCTTTCCATATTTTTGGTTTGGTTTGAACACCAACGCATCGACATGTGAGGGAAGGAGGCTTGACCGCTTTCGGGTGACAGTGTTGCCTGCCAGGGAAAAAACCCTCTCACTCGGTGTGCTTGTGGCTGGAATAGCCAGGTAGCTCCTCGAAAGCGGTGCACGTTTTCTGCCCACCACTCCAGTGGATTATCCATTGTGGGGATATGCGGTGTCCGCTGGCATTAATCCCGTAGCTCATCATCCGCATCACTGTTGACTCGTGTTTTCTTGCTGCTCGTCTGCCTCTGTCCAGCGCTGACGCCGGTCCGTTGCTCACTGGTGCTAGCATTACTGCTAGTGCTAGCTGTCGGCAGCGGGTGTTTCATCTTCAGATGGTTGCGCATAGCAGATGCATGTATTGTACTTCAGTACAGCTGTACACAACTGACACTTCACTCTGGAGTTGGTTACATCTTCGTTGAAGTTCTGCCATACATAAGAATGTCGGACGTGTTTTGGAGCATTTTGCAGCACCTCGTTTACCTCCATTTCTTTCACGACTAGTTGACTAGGGCCTACAGCGCCGACTAGTGGTAAAGGTAGTCGATTAGTTGGTGAAACCCCTAACACACACACACACACACACACACACACACACACACACACACACACACACACACACGTGTGTACGTGAAAAGGGGGGGTAGAGCCACTCACCAATGGGTCACATCTGTTACAGCAGGACAATGCGTCTGTTGTTGTGGTTCAAAGCAAACGCGTCTATGACCTCCTGCACATCCAGGGCTCTTGCTCGTTCGGCATTGATGGACAACAAAGCCAAATTGCTATTCCTCAAGTCCCCGCTGTTGCTCCTCATGTAGTTTTTCACACGCCGCAAACAAGAAAAGCTGCGTTCGCAGGTTGCAGACGTGACAGGCAGTGTGACCGATATACACAAAAGTCTGTGCAAATCAATAAATGCGTCCTTGTATGGCCGGAGAAGAGAGAGAAATTCGTGCTTGGTTTTCACAGTTTGTCCCTGCTGCTGCTGCTTTTTTCGGTCAAGGAGCCTTCGAACTTGGTGCAGTTCTGCAGACAGGTTGTCCGTTTTTACCCCATAATACTGGGCCATGGGTGATAGGTGCTCCAGCTCAAGGAATGACTTGTGAGTTGGATTTAAGGCAGACGTGCCCTGCAGCACGCCACAAGATTCAGACGAAAAGCGCCTTTTCATTTCATTGACAAGTCTATCAATGACAGGGTAGTAGCAGTGCTTGCGGATGTCATCAGAGGAGGTGAGAGGTGGAAGTTTTCCTGTTGGAGCATCAACTACAAACTCCTGTAGGTGGCATGCAGGCTGAGTCTGACATCGCTCTTGTCTCAACTTGACGGGGATGCCAGTCTTGGTGGAGAGGGCGTGTGCTTTGTCCAAAATTTCCTCCCATGATTTTTCATTTCTCTTTTCGGAGAGGGATGTAATTATCGACTCAACAAGATCCGTAGCAGAGGCCAGTTGCATATCTGGGGACTGTAAATGGTCGGACAAGAATTTGGTTGCTCGAAACATATCCTCAAATAGAGCGAGTTGCACAGCAAACTGACGGTCTATCAGTGCCTTCACTGCTCTGGCTTCTGTCTTCCTGCGAGCGTTTGACTGCGTGATGACCCCATCGAGTGTGGCACAGATAGCTGGCAGGGTTTTCTGAATGGCCCACAGTGCTGAATACTGACAAGCCCATCTAGTGTCTGACAGCTTTTTTAGTTCAACTGGCTTTTGTTTTGGTTCAAGTTCCTTTTGTTTTGTATGGAAAATGTTGTGCATAACAGAGCCAGAAAAGAAATTATACAGCATCTGCACAACTTCAAAAAAATCCCCTACTGGTCTTACATTCTTGACACAGTCAACTAAAACTAAATTAAGCCGGTGGGCATGGCAATGTACATAAAGTGCCTGTGGCACCTCCTTCCGAAATCTCTCCTGCACACTGTTATTACACCCCGACATGACAGCGGCACCGTCGTAGCATTGGCCAATGCACATGTTGTGATCAATGTTGCATTTACTGAGCGTCTGTTTGATCATTGTCAAAAGTGAATCTGCGTCTAGTCCATCAGCTGGGGTGAAGTGAAGGAACTCCTCCTTTATGCCATCGTCATGTATATACCGCACTGCCACAGACACCTGCTCCTTTTTACTCACGTCTTTGCTCTCATCCACCATCAGTGCAAACACTCCAGCTTCCTGTACTTCCCCACTGATTTGATCCCTGACCATATTTGACATCAGCTCAATTAGCTCATCTTGTATGTCATGGTGTGTGTACTTTGTATCTCTTGGATTGTCAGATATTTTTTCCCCCACAGTTTTGTCAAACTTGCCAATCAGGTCTAAAAGTTCGATGAAGTTCCCCCTGTTGGCTCCTTCACTCCCCCTATGCCCCCGTAGTGCAATGGTTTGACACGCAGTGTAACGCAATGCTTCCACAACTGCCCGCATATATTCCCTGTTTTCACATACAGTTTTTGAATGTCCCTCGCTGAGTGCGTTGCTGATTTTTGAGCTACTCTCTTTCCTTACTTTAAATTCAGACCATGCATCCATGGCACATTTATGTCCACTGCTCACATCATGTGTAAGGAATGACTGCGTAGCTTTAACCCAGGTGCTAAATCCTTCATGGGTAAAGGCGGTTTCTTTATGGAACCGGCGTCCTTCGTGAGCAAAATGCCTGCAGGCAAAACAAAATACACCGTCCATAGTCACTGAGTACTCGAGCCAAGTGTATTGCTCGTACCATCAGCGATTGAATGACCGCATTTGCAGTCCGTACTTCTTGGTCGGGTATTTTCTAAGCATGGGACGTCTTGGTCCATCAGAGGCTGACCGGCTGATGTCAATTACGGTGTGGAGGGGTCGGGGAGCAGCGCTAGCTCCGCTGGTTCCACTGCAGCTCGCCGTAGCAGCTAGCTGGTCCTGCTGCTGCGGGGGCAGTGGGTCAGTTGGCGGGGCCGGGGGCACCTGTTCTTCGTGGTCCCAATCCTCCCGGTTTTCATTAGTAATAGTAACATCGGGATCCTTGTGGATAGTAGGGTTGTCCAGCTGGACCGGCTCCGTTTGAGATCGCGGTCGTTTTCGCTGGCTTGTTAGACATTTTTCCATTTTCGATCTGTCTGTTCATTTCACATACTGAGAATTCGCGCTTGAACTTACAAAGACCCCAGAAAGATTTCGCGAGAATGTGTAAATATATATAGACACATTTTTTTCATAACAAAACAATGGGGTTGCTAAGCCGTTGCTAGGCCAATTGCTGGAGTTGCTATAGCAACTGCCAGCAACCCCCTGGCGCCGCCCCTGCTAATATTGCTTTTTACTACATATAATATAAACACTGACAAGTTTACATTGCACAAATGAACTCACCTCTATGCATTTACACACAACACTTAACAGCATAAAAGTAAAGAGAATGTTGAAGAAAAACAGGAGGAAAAGGCATTGTCTTCTCATAAACGAAACTGAAAGTAAACATATCACCGGCACACAGGCACGGCAGCTCCGATGACGTCATGCGCATGTAACAGCTCAATTCACCAGGAGCATTAAAGGAAAGACACTTATAACATAACATCAACAAACAAACTTATGATATCAATGTGTGGGCTTTCTAACACAGGTGTTGTATGCCCATAGTTTGACCTTGTTCAATGGTCTGTACCACTCGATTGCTACAGTATAAGACTTACGTACAGATGACCTTCTAGCATGACATGATGGTGACGCTTGTTTAAAAGTTGATTGTTCACCAAAGTCATTATGATACAACATCTGGGAACCATGAATGTCTGCACTACATCTTCACCAATTCATCCACTAGGTCTCTGTTTGTGTATTCTATTTGTTAGCAGTACCAAATGTCATTGCAATTATTTGCAATAAAAACCTGAAATGTCAACCAGTGTTAAGTATTTATAAGCAAATGCTGCCAACACATTTATGTACAGCTGTCCCTTATAGCATGTCCCAGGGTGTGAAGGTAATGCTAGCTTAAAAGTCAGAGAATTCCCAACGTTCAAGTCTTGAGCTCTGAATCATCTGCTAGGTCCATACCAAATGTCACGGCAATTCATTCAATAGCCTTTTTCAAGTTTTTCAATAAAAACCTTAAACCTCAAGAGCCTTAGTCAAACAGCTGTTGAGGAGTCTTAGTCCTGCCCAAATGACTTACTTAGTTTTACAAAATCGTAAAAAGTTAATAAAGTTAATATAACAACACAACACTACAAGATGTCATTCTTTTTTGATCGCAAATTCCTGTGGATCTCCATGAAGTTGTAATTTGCTTTGCAACAGCATTTTGCCTATCATTTAGTCACCTTTATCTGTCCATTGTCTCCGGCAGAGATCTCTGGGAATTCAGAGGACATCCCTATGGTGCGATGGAAGCAGCAATGGCTGGAGAACGGCACTCTGCTCTTCCACATCCACCACCAGGACGGCAGCATGAACCCCCCCGAGCCCACCCAAGACCCGGCCAGCAATTCTGCAAAGGAGGAGCTCCGCATCCTGCACATCTCTGTCATGGTAAGACTCTCTGCTGTTTAGGCTGACTGTTCACAAAGCAGCTAAAAATGGATAACGTTTTGAAGTCTAATATTCCAATATCTTTTATTTTGACATGCTGCCAAAATAACTTTTTAATTGGCCGAATACTTTCATTTGCGAATTTAGAACGATAAAGAAATAAATGGTTTTTCTCTCTTTCTCTTTCATTAAGATGAATATGGATTTTTAACATAAAAAAATATTTTAGTGTTGAGTTATTTTCCCTAAGGCTAAAAACATTGTTAGAGATACGGTATCATCTCTGAGATAACATGATAACATTTCCCTGCCTTTTGTTTTGTTTCCCCTGTGTCTTCCAAATGAAACAGCTGAATGAACACTTTTTCTGGTTTTACAGAGTGAACGTTTTAGGAAGCAGTTAATTCTTGCTGATGTTTGTCATGGTACATTGGCTGCAAAAATGCTTAATCTACAAAACATCTTGGTGTCTTACATTCATCTCATCAAAACTCTCCAAATGTTCATGATTTAAAAAAAAAAAACTTTCACTCAACTGGCAGTTTCCTTTAGTTCATGACAGATGTTTTTTCTGTAGCTTCCCACATGGTATGGGTGTGTCCCAAATGTGAATACATGAAGTAAGTCCACGTGGACTCCTGTATGAAGCAGAAGGCTTCCTAATTAATAAAACATAACAACATACTGTACATATATACTTTATCCTCTTTATTTCCCAGACATGTTAAACATACAGGCAGACCCAGACTCAGTTTTTCTGTGTGAAACATGCATTTATAAAGTTCTACATTTTGTTTGCAGAATGTAGATTTGTGCATGCCTGCACTGTTTCAACCCTTATCTGCTTTGTCGGCAGGGTAGGAAATCAATCCTTAGATCTTGCAGCCTTCCCCTCTTGCCTGAGGAAATGTATATTTATTAGTTCTTAGATATGCCACACCTACTCCCAGTGCCCTTTTCAAGCCCAAAGACATTACAACAGTGCTTTGATGGATGATATGTATTTTCAGACATTGAAAGCATATTATAACTGCATACACAAATGATTAGTCAGCTCGAGAAGACTCTCGCCAGCAGCTACATCTGCTAAACGGAGGCAGGGAACCGCGCTTTCCACACCCGCTGAATGTCACCGACCTTGAGACCTTGAAAGAAGTGTCCTTGACTACCCTATTCATATGTTGCATGTATTAGCAAACATCAAGCCGATCTTCTACGCTCTCAGCCTTGAGTTGTGACAAAATGTATATGTGTTAAAGAGATAACTACTGCTGAGGTTGTGGTTCCTACCTCTTTAATTTCCCTCTAAATTCACATTTGTACCCTCCGCTCTATCTGCATTGCACATCCTATAAACCTCCGCTCTGTGTGTTTTGTGCTCCCTGCTTTGTTAATTCCTCATCCTGAAAGAGCTGCGTCGGTATCGCTGCCACAAGGGTGTTTTCATGAAGGTGTGGGTAGAGAAGGATTAGCATGCAGATCTGAGCAGACCGTGACAACAGATGGAGGCGGTGTTGCCGCTGCGCTGCCCGGGCCCCGCTGCAGCTTGCCACCCTGCTGGAGGCCCCGACCCATAAATCCAAAGCCTTGTCACTTGTTCTGCTCCATGAGGACACAAAAGGATCCTGTGATGGCTGCTTTAGGGCCTTTTTAGCCCAAGCACACACCTGTCAATGGACCTTGTTCCATTGTGTGTCGTCTTCATGTTATTAAACTAAGGGTAAGGGCTGCGCAATTAAAATGTTATCACATTTGCTATATGGACCGATACAATATTTAAATAGCAGGAAGTACACTATTTTTGCTTCATATGCCATATTGAAGGTAATATTGTGGAGCTGCAGGAAGATCCCAACCTCAGATTCATATTCCACAGACTCATGAAAAAACATATTTGTTTACTACAGATTCTCACACCAAAATCAGTTTATGTATTATTTCATGATAATGAGAAATATCATAAATATAGGATCAATACTTCTGATATCGTGAATCATATTGCACTAGAAATACAATTTAAAAAATAATCATAATAAAATATCTCTCTAACTTACAAGGATGACCTTATTTTACCAACCTCAAACAGAAGCCGTTTGTTCTACAGTATTATCCCACTTAATGCTTAACACTTCTCTATTACGTTTTAACTTGGACACTACGATTAGCATCATTAGCACAGATGTAGCTACCACTTGCTTACTACATGCTAACCCAGTGGTTCTCAAACTTTTTCTGTCAGGCCCCACCTTTGGAGAAAAAAAAAAGTCGGGCCCCCCCCCAACACAAATAGTCAGGCTCAGTGGCGGCGCCAGAGATTCTATTTTGGGGGTGCTGTGGGGTAGCTTGACGTTTCATAGAGGGTGCTTTCAGGGTTTCCCATTAATGTACCGGTCGCTACGGTGGAATTTTCTACTGCAACACTCTCCACGCAGACACACAGTGTACCCGGGACTGTTACAATGAAGGCTTGATAATCAGCTCACGGCATATAGGTGTAAGCAGGGGTAAAGTCCTATTTTTATAGGTGGTGTGTGGACCTCACATAGGGGGGTCCGGGGGCAAGCTCCCCTGGGAAGATTTTTAAATATTGAAGTTAAAAGCATCAATCTGGTGCACTTTGAGAGCAAAATTAAGAGATCTATGGATACATCTCTCAACACCCATTTGAAACAGAACTGTAAACAGATTTACTTTTTCTTTATGGATATTTTACAAATCACTCCCCTTTTAAACTTTATTGTTTTTTTGATGTCATATAGTATTTCATACCTGTTTTTAATTTATTCTCTTATTTTTTTATAACTATAATGATCATATAAATGTGGGGCCTCGGAAATAATTGTTTACATTAATGGTGACCAAGACGTTTGAGACCCACTGAGATAACACTGAGAGAGTCCTTTAGCTCACTGAGTCTCTCAGGAGAGGACTCTCCTCCACTTTGTTGTTGAAAAAACTCCTTATATCCGTTAGCGTAGCTCACTAGCACCAGAAGCTAACAAAAACGATCTCCGGTACCGGTGCGCTCTCTCTCTCTCTCGCTTGCGCACGCACACAAAATGGCTCGTTCCACACACACACAGGGCCGAGCTTTAATAAAAACACAGAGACCCAGACGTAATAGTACTGTACTGTATCATATTATTTTCGAATCAATCATTTTTCAAAATATGATTTTCTTTTTTTTTACTTTTCTTTTTTATAACCATTTTTCCTCCTGGTCTCTCGCGCCCCCCCTGTCATGCCTCTCCGCCCCCCACTTTGAGAGCCACTGTGCTAACCCAAGCCTTAACATTCATTAACGTTAGCTGACTAAAAACATAAGCAACACATAAATAAAGTACTCAAATTTCACTTACCATAAAACTGCATTCATGCACCGTCTGTTTTAACCGCAAAGCGAGTCACAATAGTCCAATATAAGCATGAAGAATAGTCCACAAGGCACCAGCACAACAAACACGGACAAGTTCAAGTTATGTTCCCCCGATGAGCTGAGCAGACTGAGCCCCTGTAGCATCACTGAGCTGCTAGCAGAGCAGAAAGCTAACAGCAGCAGTCATTGGAATGACCTGTCACTCAATGTGACCACGCCCTAATGTATGGATAACTTTAAGGCTTAATATAACTTTAACACATTATAAATGGTAGTAACTCATTAATACATGGGAATGTGTTTTACATTTTACAAGGCTCCCTTTTGGCAGTTATAAATGTTAGTAACTCATAAATAAATGGTCATAAGGAGATGCCAAGATACATCAAGGTGGAAGGGGGTGAGAATCAACTCAGTGAATAACAGATACCAAGGATGCTGGCTGATGAAGAAGATGAAGTAAGCTAGTGCCAATATAAGGCTTAGTCATCT
Organism: Notothenia rossii; assembly: GCF_949606895.1. Taxonomy (NCBI): domain Eukaryota; kingdom Metazoa; phylum Chordata; class Actinopteri; order Perciformes; family Nototheniidae; genus Notothenia; species Notothenia rossii. The sequence continues at coordinate 58,409,998 of NC_136907.1, read as the reverse complement.
TGCCAAATAGTGAACCTGTGTTGATGTATGAAAATTATGTTAGAACAGGTTTATAAATGGTTCTTAATGATTAATGAAGTGTTTACAACTTAATTATAAACCCTTTATGAATCCTTTATAAGGGTAGTCTTATTGTAAAGTGGTACCCATTTCAGACTGCATGATATCAATTTGAGTATGTTAGGTTTTGTGATGAATAGAAGAGTTGTCCTGTAAAATTAAAACACATTTTTAAAAGTAGAAACATTGTTAACTTTTACCTCAAGATTGTGCTTTAAACATGTTTTTTATCCGACACATGACATGGCTTTAGTTATGCGTACCCCAGCCAGGTTTACTCAGCCGGTAAGCAGAACGTCTAATCTACCACAGGTCATTGCCTGGCCACCGTGCCCACCATGAGACTGTTTATGCCTTATGGAGGAGTTGGGACTCCAGCATTTTTAGGCTTGAAGACAAGCCAGACTTATTATGGGCCTAATCCTAAAGGTGAATCAGGTTCAATCAACTGCACCAAGAGGTAAGGGTCTGATGCCAGAAAAGCACCAAGACCTCCAGCCAGGTGATAATCTTACGTAAGCATCAAACGCTTTTCAATTTTCATTGGATTTTACAAAATGAGTTTAAAAGAAAATTAGAATGAAGAGTTGAGCAATTTATTAATTTATTATTTTATTTATTATTTCTTAAGTTCACTTTTTTTAAGTTGGAGTTTTCCTCATGCAGGGTTCAAAGCCTCTCCCTGAGCATTCGTATCAAACAAGGTGACCACATTGTCCTCCACTTGCCGCGCATGGTCATCCATAATAGATGACTTACCTTGTGTTTGCCTGTACCTACACCAGGTGAAGCACTGGCAGTTCAAACACATCGCCTCTACTTCAGCATGAACCTTACAGGCAGAGACAGCTACAAGGTGAATACCAAAACTCGAAATGAAGACAAATATAACGTCTATATATTTAAAAACTGCATAACATATTCACCTAAGCTTGATTTGTTTATCCCTTAAGACTCTTCAGCTCTAGTTCATCATTCCGATTCACAATTCTCCCCTTTTGAATTTTAATTGGATTATGATTTTTCACCGGGCCTCAATGGATCAATCCAAAGTTCACTCACAAAACAGAGGTATCCAAACTGAAAATCATATACATCATTTTGAAGATCAATACATTTTCTTCAAGCCTTGGGGTTGGATTCAATGTTTTGTGTATTAGAAAGGAACTTTTTTCTTTTTCACATGTCAAACAATAATGTAGACATCCAATGACACAAAGTTAACAAATAACAACATATAATGCATACTCTCTTCAGTCATTTTAAATACTGCAGGTCTGGCCCACAACACTACACACAGTCCCTTTTCCTGTCTAGGGATCAGATAGGGCAATGTGGCTACATTTGGTAACTAGTTTGCTGTGGCAAGGTGAGCAGTTAATCTGTCAGAGCCGTATAACTTCTGATGTTAATGTCAGGCAGCTCTTTTGTTTAAGTATGCTTTGTTCCGCGAAATTTGAACCTCAACAGAAGTACTGCCATAGATAGTAACACTGAATCCTCTTTCTTTGGAAGTAAATAACTTGTACACATATTTCACTACACAATCTATCGATTCTGGTCCCGTGTGTCATAGTGTTTATCACAACATAGGTTGTCTTTTTCCAGAGAATGTTCAGTAATTCTAAATTCTAAATAATCTTAAATCACTTTTACTGCTTATATGGACTCATTTGCTCTACAGCAAGTCCACTTCTGTTTTATTAATCCTACCAAATATCACAAATAAAAAATATACCTCCAGGGGGTTTCAAATCTGCACAGCATACAAAACCCTCTCCTTAATTGTTCTCTTGGGTTAGGAAAGTACTTCCCAAACAACCCTTCAACAAATTTCAAAAACCCTAAGGAAGGGCAACTGATAAGTGATCTCTCTCTGAACAGATATAGACATGGAATAAATGTTGTGATTACAGAGTAAGCATCATACTGGTAGAATAGAATTACAGTACAGACATGACAAGAGTAAGGACTGGTAGTTAGAGAGTTGCCAGTACCTTGGCACTGCCGAAGGCGACAAATAAAGTCAATTATAATGATATGGATCTGGGACAATGTCAAGAAAGTTTCCAACCTTTGTCAAACAGCTAGAACCCGAGCCAAAAAAAACAAATCTCCTGCATTTTAGCAGCACCAAAGAGAAGGAGGATTTCCTAACACAAGTTCTTCAAAACTTTGATGACAGATGTTGGAAGAAATTAAAATCAGATGTACAGTATAACATGACAGGAACCGGCTTTATGTCATGACATGGTTGAACTGCCATAAGCACATTATAAAGAGTATACCACAAATTTTGAACAAATAAATAAATGACTAGCTACCACAAAAGGGTTTGTAGTTTGTCAGAAAGAATAATTGTTATTTAAACATTGCCTTTCCTTTCTAATATCTTTTTTAAACATTGTGTTACTGGGACTGAATGTATATAATAATGCATTACATCGAGCTTTATTGTTTACAGTTTACAGCAGTTATAGTGGTAGCACTTTGATTTGTACCACAGTTCAGTTCACAATTTGAAGTGTGATAATTCTTTGGTGATCTTTAAAATAATATGGCAAATGAATCATTGGAAAGGGCGCCACATGGACACACCAACACAACAATAAGAAGCGCCATTCAGTTTATGGGAAAGATGATTGTTGTGACCCAGCATAGCTCGTGGGATATTGACATTCATGTCGTGACCCTCCTAAAACCCGTGTTGATAGCATTGATCGTATAAACCTTAAATCAATGCAGCCCTGACCACTTGTAAAGCAGCAGCCTCGGCCGAATCGCGGCCTCCAGAGCCGCTCTCTGAGCATCACAACATGGTGTGTTTTCTCTAAAGCCTCCCGACCGAGTAACACCAATCCATAGCTTCCCCGTGGGCTGTCAGGGAGGCACACCCACCAGAGCATGGCCCCTTTGTAGTCCTGCTGGATCTCTGACACAGACACCATGGCTTGGTCTTTTTACAAAACAAAAGATAATTCTGAGTTTTAGCTGAGAAACTTCAATGCAAACTACACTAATCCGTCTTTAACATGAATCAAATGACTGGTTTGTTAAAACCTTGGTATCATTACATTACATTGCATTTAGCTGACGCTTTTATCCAAAGCGACTTACAATAAGTGCGTTCGACCAACAAAATACAAACTTGAAGAAAACAGAATCATATAAGTACATCAGGTTTCATAGAGCTAAAACATTTCAAGTGCTACTCAACTGGCTTTAGATCAGCCAGTCCTTTATTAGTATATAAGTGCTTTGTTAGTAATTCTATCGCTCGAAGTGGAGTCGAAAGAGATGAGTTTTCAGTCTGCGCCGGAAGATGTGTAAGATTTCTGCCATCCTGATTTCAATGGGAAGCTCATTCCACCATTTTGGAGCCAGGATAGCAAACATTCGTGTTTTTGCTGATGGGAACTTGGATCCCCCTCGCAGTGCGGGTGCAGCGAGCCGTTTGGCTGATGCAGAGCGGAGTGCACGTGCTGGGGTGTACAGTTTAACCATGTCCTGGATGTAGGAAGGGCCAGAACCATTCGCAGCATGGTACGCAAGTACCATTGTCTTTAAGTGGATTCTAGCAGTTACTGGAAGCCAGTGAAGGGAGCGGAGGAGCGGCGTGGTGTGGGAGAATTTAGATCAATAGATTGAATATTACTCATTATGGCAATTTGTAAATAATGTCTGTTGTCTACGTTAGGTGTCTAATGTAAGATGATATTCGTCTACATTTTAAGGGATGAACACTACCTTGCTGTACGGAAAGCAAATGCCATCGACCACAATTGTGTGGTCATTAATACATGATTGATTGAAAGTCTATCCAAGCTAGTCCACATGTAAATTAATCAAAGCATTAGCAGTTCCAGGAGCAGTTAACATTTACTCCTCCAAATTGTATCCCTCCTACTTATAGGGAATGTTGGTGCACTCTTTACTCGACATGCTTAGCAGTGCAGTGTCATGTCTTCTCAAACCGGAGCATTTATCAGCTCTAAGACATTTGTCTTTAGAGTAAAAATTGCTTTAAATACGTCGCCAGAAAGGCAAATAAATGTATCCAGTCCAACTGTCTTTATATACACATTTAAAAACAGAGTTGACCAAAGTGCTGTACATCACTTGTATATGCATTTAGACAAAATCGATAGTTCATAAAACAAATGTAAAACACAAAACAATAAAGCCATACTTAGAGCCACAGACTGAAACTAATCAAGACGTTCACATTAAACACGAATTTGCTGTGCTTTCAGCTTTTTTTGCAGCCTGCAGTGTTGTTGAGTAATGCAGCTTTAAGCCTTCACCATGCCTTTTTTTTTGCCAAGCTAACTATGTTGTTTCACTGTGCCCCCACCCTCCAATCTTTCATGTAATCCACATGTACGCTCTACAGTATGGAGCTCTAATGGGCCATCAGAGTCTACTGAAAAAGAACAGTTTGGACACAGGACCAAACTAACAAGCCATGATGTCAGGGATGCACCAGAACATTTTTCTATGACTTTGTTTCTTCAAATCTTGTGTTGTGTCTGTGTTGCACATCACGCTGTGTCTCAGTGAGCCCGCGGGGAAAGTAAGTCTGACTTAATATGGCGTCAGCATCAAATCGTTTCCTCTGTGTTGGGATTGAAGCGAGGGTCGTTGTCTTTAAAAGCAGATGGCGTGCTTTCAGACAATCTGACTTTCACAGTTGAAGACATGTTAACATACTGTGTGGATGTTTTATTTTTACTTTAAAAATGTACATGACATGGCATTGGCTTTATACTAAAGAAAAATGTATCACTTTGAAAGGATTCAAATTCATTTATTTTACAGAGAAACACTGAATGACAGAAAGAACAGCATTTGCTGTGGCAGTACAAATGTTTCTCCTTTCATGTTTATTTTATTTCAACTTCCAGCTGCTGCCATAGGTTCCTGATAAGGTTTTGCTTCATGGCCACTCACGTCAATATAGAATAAAAAAGCCATTATTTTTTTCTGCCACCTTTTGACACAAAGTCTGACGCACTTCTGCCCTTCCTATCTGCCTTAACAGATGATGAACAGAATAATTAGCAGTCGCTTGACAATGATCCTATGCATGACACATAATGTAAGCTCCTTTGAAATGCACATGACCTTCTGTTCTTCGTGTCCAGATGAAACAGAACATCTTGTCCCAACCGTCAGGATTCCCTCCTCTAGCAGCAATTGAATATCATAGGGTTTCACACAGAGCTCATAAGCTATTATTTCCCTTGCATTCTAACGCATATTTCACATTTTCTGAGAATGTGTAGGGAAATGAATTGCTGCTTCCCATTCCCTGCCAACAAATGAATTAGTCTCACCTGAACAAGCATAGAAATTAGTTTTGGATTTGTGCTGCTGATACTTTGGGAACAATAGTCGCTATTACTATAGTTGAACATTCAGCCCTCTGATATTGAATATATGATGAACGAATACACATACTCATGCTAAAACATGCTTAATATACAATATAGTACACAGTTATGGATTGATAAGGTATGTTATAGCATAAAAGGGATACTTGGTGTTAATAATTCATGTAAATCACATGTGAAGGCTACAATCAATACTTCATCAACCAATATGGAACTGTTTAGAATATAAGACAAACTTGTAAATATATTAGGTAAAAAAGAATTATAGCTGTATGTCTTTTTAACATTCGAGGAATAGTCAAGAAAAGAACATTTTAGCAGCAGAGAGACTTCAGTCATGACAAAAGCAGACTGTTTGCCGCTGTGAACATTAGTATTTGTATTGCTTCATAGGCTGGTTTAGTCCGGTACAATCCTTCCTTCTGTAGCAAATCGATACAGGCAAGATAATGTAGGACACAATCCAAATATCATTAGAAACCATTAGAACAACTTGAGTGTTTTTCAAGATGAACAAAAACAAAAGACGCGCGTGACAAGGACTGCGAAACGTGGGTACTTTAACTTTTTTTTTTTTTTCTTGAAATGACGTAAATATATCGTAATATTGGGATGCAGCAGCAACCAGGACCTCTTGTTCTCATTTTGATTTCAATAAATAAATTCTTCTGCACATTGCTCTACATAGTGTATATTTATAAAATATTCCCTTTATCACTAAAAACAGTTAAGGGGATAAAAATTAGATATGTTTGAACTGTTGTTTGGCTCATAACAAACCTGTAATTTCAAAGGTCAACATTTTCAAAGATTATACCATGTGACGATAGACATTTGCTTTGCCTCCATTGTATGCTGAGTATTTGTATTACCCCTTGTTTGATCAGTTTGGTTTTCTTCCCACCACATCACCTTTTTTAAATCCATGCACCCACTTCACCCCAGAACACAGAGCAAACACATGCACACCCCCCCACACTTTACACACACATAAAATAAACATAGCACACATCAACAGACTACCCTTGTCTTGTTCTCTAAATAAATGTTGTTTGCTTAATCCCTGAAGGAATTGTGTTAAGGCATCAGGCAGTGCGATTAGTGGCATTATAACTCAAAGTTCTTATTTGAAGTGTAATGTTAGATATTATAATTTATTGTAGTGTTATTTATTGCTTTGTAATGTATTAATTTAAATTTATCTCATCTGAAACCTTCAAGACTTGTATTACTTACCGGTTTCCTCTTTTCTATAATCTTTTCCTTTTTTTTCGTGGCAATTTGGGGTTTCAGATTATTATAACTATAATAATAATAATGTACTTGTCATCAGTAACCTGGCTGATATCGAAAGCCTGCTTGAATAATTCAGACCTTATGGTTAGATCTTCCTACGTTTGATCTTTAACACACCTTCAGTGTTTCAGGTACATTTGATGTCAGCTAAAATATGGCAGCAACACGATTCCCACTAATACTACTAGGATCATTATTTCCTCCCCTGTAGAAATACCCTTCTTATGGTTGCTGTAAGAATGAGAAATCACCCGGGGACCAAGCTTTTCAGACACTTTTCTGCCAAGTTGTGAACAGTCTATCACAGGTTACCAGGATTATTCTGTTAACTGGTCTATTCATTACACCCGGGACACTCTTTTTTAAGACCTTAATGTCAGTATGGCCAATAGCTGGGTCACTCTATGCATTGAAACGTTGCCAGGGCTTGTGCTTCACAGGTAGTTAGTGGCAGACGGATGAACTATGAGGTAAAACAAAGGTATATCTAATAGTATGTGGCATTACAGCTGTATTTGAAAGGACCAAGGTTTTGTTTTCCTGTTAGGGTTGTAATTGTACACAACATTTCAACTGTTTGTCAAGAGTCACAATTTGGGGGCAAGCTCTGTATTCTGCTCCCCTTCTTAAAAAAAAGCTATTTTATTTGTGCTGGCTAAATGAAACTTTCTTTGTTTTAAACCATAAATAAGTCATGCAGACTCTCAAAATGGTGTTTCCTGGGTGCGACCGAAATTGCAATGACCTTAGTAAGTACACACTAAAGATGAGTTAAAACTGATCCTATCGAATGTTAACGAAAGCATTTGAGGATCTATAATACTATTTTTAAGTGCTTAGTTTGAACGTTTTTTTACTGTGGTGCCCTCCAGAGAAATCACAAAAGATGGTGTCAAAATTACACACATCAGCCCTGTCGGCTCACAACAGAACCAACCAGGACACGCTGATGCAGGAAATAATACTTTTCAGAACACACAGTATATTCAAATGTCTTGTATGCGCATACGATTGTTATGGCTAAGAAAACCAACCATCATTACCGTTCCTCTAGGATGTGAACATCCCTGAACTTCACCCGTGCATCCTCCCTTAAGTGCCAAAGTATACGTTTGTTCCAGCTCTGCGGGTAAATGACTTCACATAGTCTGCCTCCTGGGCTGTTTTATTTTTTAACTCACAATAATGTATGCAATCAGAATAATATAAAAGCTGCTTAAGTATAATCTGATAGAACATTTAACATAAGGCTTTAAAAGCAGCACAACCCTGTAATGATGAACTACATTAGGGCAAACTCGTAAGGAAGCTAATGTGTTTTCAGCTTTTGAAAAAGAATAAGAGTTTACATGGTCTTAAATTAATGTATTCTCACCACAAAGGCTCAAGCGCTATCATGGCTTCATGCCTTATTAGCTTTTATGAAACAAACCAAATTGAATCAAATGATTCAAACCCGTTCTGTCATTAATACTAATTTTCCAGTAAAGAAAACCCTGTGTGACGTTTGGGAAATGGGGTTGTGACTTTCACATCAGTTCAATGTCAAAATCAGATCTAGATCATAAAGTATATTGTTAATAATCAAGATTCCTTTAATTTCCTTGCAAGTATTTAATATAGGTCTTAGACAGCATAGACATATATAAGAAATTCATGAGGTAATTCCATACATCAAAACTGTCAATTTCTATCATTAATATTGTAACTTGCTATCAAATCTAATCATCGACCCTTTGGCTACGATAAACATGATTATATTCGAATCCAGAAACTTCCTTTTGCTATCTTGTAGCTGTCAGATAGTCCCAATCTTTCCGACTCGCTGCGTCCAAATGCCTCACATCCTGAGACTAAGTGACAGATTGATAGCTCGGCTCTAATACCATGCCTGGTCTGTCCCACTGAGAAAGGCCATGTCTTCTCTCTTCCATTCAGGACTTACATGACAGGAGTGTAAGTCATAAGAAGCACCAGTGCCATTATAACATCATCCTCATCCGTTAGTAAGTGGATTATGGGTCTGGAGCGCTGGCATGCTCCGATGTTTGGTTTTATTGGCTCTATAAGAGGACACAGTCCACTTAGTCCTCACTTTGATTCCAAGTAATGCCTGACATTAAACAGTTTTTTCCATTTGCTCTGTATTAGCCCCCTCCACGCATCACCGCTAATGCAGGTTGATGGGTTTGAATTACATTTGTCACTGAGGAAGATTTGATTGAGAGCCATTTGAGGTACTTGACATTTGACATCTTGTTCTAGTCAAGGCAGGGATGAATGAAACAATAGTGCTGCTTGAAATTGAATATACTCTTTAAAAGTTATGCTTAGTTATTACATTTTAACATTCCTTAACTATGCTCTACATTTAACAAGATTTGTATCAACAAGAACACACAACAAATGTATTTTGTAATAAAATGGCCCTTTTATGCTCATTTTCAGCTTGATATTTGTATTTTGTGCCTCTACTGTGACATGTTTACATGGTTTAATGTTCATAAAGCTCTTTATTGTTCTCATACTGCCTGTGCTGCAGCACCTCTTTTCACCCTCTGTCTGAAACCAGATCCTAGTCTGCTCCGATTGGTTAGCTGGCCAGCAATGTTGTGATTGGTCAACAGTTTAGAGATGTACTGCTCCTTAACCCACCATGTACAATGTGTTGGGGAGCTACCCAATAGACCAGTGAGTGTTACATAGTGATGTCATTATTTTCAGGAAGTAATCAAAGGAGTCCAATGAAGGGTTGGTAGGGCGGGGGGAGAGTGAGAGGGAGAGAAACTCCCTCTGGAGGGAACTTTTGGATTCTTAGCCTAAGCTTTACATGCACACAAACCTGTATACCGTAACACACTATACAAAAAGGTAAAGGACAAAAAGCATTGGGCCTCTTTAAAAATATATAATTGGATTTGGTAAAAACATGCTTCATAACTATTCTATTTATTTTACAAGATTATAAAAAACAATTTCTATCCACTCTCTGACACAAAAGTATATAAACAAAATACCAATGGATTTAAACATGTGTCATAAGAAAAAGCTAAAGTAAGTAGATAGGAAGTCCCGCCTGTTTGAGTGGAACATAAAAAGCAATTTAACGCCTGATTATACAAACTCAAATGTATTTAAATCAAGGGAGCCATCCACCTCTGTGATACCCCTACAACCACATCCATTGCCCCCCCCCCCCCCCCCTCCCCCCCAGACAGATCAGTGCTCTAGCATACCTCTCCCTTTCCCCTTGACTGTCGACGACGGATGCTTTTCAGACACATTTCCCTTTCTTTTTTTCACTTTTAATCAATGCCGATGACTACACAGGGAGCATTATATTTCACTCACAAGTAACTGCAACCCAGCAAGTGCGAATTGCATGCTTTGAATCCCTCTTTATTTCACAGACAATGGGAGTAAAATACACAACTATACATCTTAGGTGACAGCCAGTGAAATTAATACCTGGATTTTCATTGTTTTTGGCGGTGTCAAAGAATGAAATATACAACATATGGGAGGATGCTGCCTAGATCGAAGTGACTTTGAACTTGAGTCACTTTAGAGACGGAAGGGGTAAAAGTCTTTTATGGTCCCTAAATTGATTTTTAAATTATAATAAATTGATTGAGCAAAACTTATTTTCACAGCCTAGCATGACATCATATTTAATTATAGGTTATAGGTTTTTTCTTTGCTATTTAGGTGTAGAACTTAACAACAACACATACATTTGATATGGGATGGCCTTCTTTAGTGTATGTCCCTGACAAGTTAGCATATGATCAATTGCTAGCTAATTTTGTTCAATGTCTGCTTGATATGTTTTGTTTTGTCCTTTTGCTGGCAATCTGTCAATATTTACACTCCTTCAAACTTTGTTTCAGTTGTTTAGAATAAAGTCAGGTGAAAAGTATGCCTGCATGCTCATACATGTGATCCATTGTTAATTAAACGGCATTAAGTGCGTTAATGAAAACTTAACACATACTTGATTAAGCTAACCTTCAGTGTGTTAATGATTGAAGAAAAATGTATATCTATAAAGCCCATATTCAGTATTCTTTAAAAAAAAATGTAATTGTGTCATGTCCTGTAGATACCATAGTGTAGTCGCTGTTTCATTTGAATGGAGAACTTCATCAGTGTCTTTCAAAGTGCTGAAAATGTAATCACTACAAACCAAATGACTGCTCTCCTTTTTGACCACTGTTCCTGCAGATTTAGTGCAGAAGTAGGTCCGTACCATGGTGTCATTTGTTAATGTCCTTGACTATGCATATTGAGCAAACCATTTTTGCTAATAAGCTCCACTTTTGCCAATTTAAGTTAACATGAGCAACCCAGCTTTTTTCCATTAAGCCTCAGAATTCCTAAAATGTTTGAAAAGTGATTTTCTTTTTTATGCAAATGACTGATTAAAATCCTTTTTCATTTGTGCCTATCTGCTCTTAACTGCACATTCTATCATTTTTAAATCAGTTTCCACTAAGATTTGTTATAATACTGTTGTTTTGCTCACACCATTGCTTAAATGAAATTGGCAAATTATATTTTTCCCATAATCCTTGTGCCTTGTACCTCTCAAATCACATAAAAAGGGTTGATAATTTGAGTAGAGGCAGGAAGTCATAAACACATATTCATTTATGTTTCTTACTTTAAATGACAGCTTGATTTTTGGACTGAGAGGCACTCACTATTTTTTTTAAACCCTTTTCCAGTGGCAAATTGCTCCTGTCTTCTCTCGCTTTGTGCTGTCACCGTGACATTTTCATAACTCTTTTTGACATTTTCCAAATTGCACAACGTATCTAATTCTGAGTTCCCAGCTGGGTAGCATCAGATTCAGCATGGCGAGGTAGTAAATTGCACATACTGCACATGTAACCTTACGGGTTCAAGTTACAATCATGTCCGCATGTTATCTCTGCTGTCACTCTTTCTAAAATATCACTTTGAGTAACCTTAAAAATGCAAATAATGGGGCTAGATAAAAAGAAAAAGTAGAATAAAACTGCCAAGAAAACTGTTCTCTTTTTCTCTATTTCAAAGGAGAGATATGGTCTTATATTCAAACTGACAATTGCTGTCTTTCCCTTGCGTTTCCACAGGCTGTGTGCTTTAAAATTGCCTTGACTTTGATCCATATCCTGCTTCTTGGCAACATTCTCTGACACTGTTCTCGCCTTTCTCGCTCCCTCTTTGACTCTCTCCCCTCTCGTTGTCTCATTTCCTCTCCGGTTTCTGGATGATTCTGTCTGTGTCCCCGCTGCTAACTTGTCCTCAGGGCAGGCTCGACGCCCTTCATCTGTCCATCTTGTTCCCACGCCAGATCCTCAACACCCACAGGTGCTAGTGTGTATGCTGCAGCATCACTCCTCTCCGGAAACAGGTTCATAAGTCATTTAAATCAGAGCTAAAATGAGCAAAATGGATGTGGTCATGTGACCTGGCCCAGTCGTCTGGTATCAGTGTTTCCTGCCTATGAGCTGATAGTCAAAGTCACAAGAGACTTTTCCCATATTTTCACAGGCTGCGAGTAGATCTGTTTTCCCTCTGACTTTCTTCTTAGTTCAGAAAGACAACGGTCTAACGTCAAGGTGTTTTAAACTTATTTGTGAAAGACATCAAAGCTTAACAGTACAATTACCACTTGAATCATCAGTCATATAGTAAAGTATGTATATATATTTTACAATCCAGACTCAAATATGTATGTTCATTTAATTCATTTCTTGTTTTTACCAGTTACTTATATAATTTTAATTGTATCTTTAATTTTCCTTGTGTGAATCTGTACTGTACTGCTTTTCGCTCTAATTCTGTTGCTGCTTTAAACCCCGAGGGGATTAATAAAGGTCTGTATTATCTTATTTTATCGTATCTTAAAGGTCCCATGTCATGGCCATTTCTACTGATCATAATTCCATTGTTGAGGAATACTAGAATATATTTACATTGTTCAATGTTCCAAATTCACATTGGTTTCTCATACAGCATCTCTGTATAGTATGTGTATTCACTCTCTGTCCTACACGCCTTGTTGGAGCTCCTGCCCCCCCCTCCTATGAGCCCACTGTGCTCTGATTGGTCAGCTCACCCACTCTGTTCTGATGAGTCCACCACCGTTGCAGCGGAACATCAGTGTTATGTTTTACAATGGCGTTTGTTAGCAACCAGAAAATGACACCAGTAATTACAAACAGATGAGAATGCTGCGTGGGGTCTGGTCTTTTACATGGATTAAACAGTTAAGTTTACACCTGTTTCCAACTCTTGTGCCAAGCTAAGCTAAGCTAATCAGCTGCTGGCTTTAGTTACACACAGTATTTGTCCCACAGACTTGAGCATGGTGTTGACCTTCCTATCTAACCTTTGGCAACAAAGTCAAGACATTAAATGAAACATGTTTCAAACTGCTCCATTGACCTCAGTACTTTCAATAGGGATATGCTTTATAACGGCCGACCCTTGCCTTTATCCCACATGGAATTCAATTATTAAGAATCCGTCTGGATCAGTGTTCTGAACTTCACTGTACTTTGTTTCAAGGTGAAACAACCCTTCGGTAGCTGCTGTCATTTAAAAACACTGAAGGTTTTATTCACTAAATTGCATCTCTAACCTTTTTTTTTTTATATATAAAATGTGCCGTTGGCATTACAGCTTTGACTTTGATCCATATTCGACTTGGCAAGATTCTCTGGATCTGTTCTCCCCTTTGACTCTCTTTTCTTTCTCTGCTCTTTTTCCCTCTCTTTTCTCCCCTTTTGTTTCTGTCTCTGCTCCAAATGTCACCCTCCTCCCCTCAGGGCGGGATGATCGCCCTTCTGCTGTCCATCCTGTGCCTCGTCCTGATCCTCTACACCCGCCGGCGCTGGTGCAAGCGCCGCCGCATCCCCCAGCCCCAGAAGAGTGCCAGTGCTGAGGCGGCTAATGAGATCCACTATATCCCCTCGGTGCTGATGGGGGGCCAGGCCCGCGAGAGCCTGAGGAACTCCCGGGGTCAGGGGCCCAACTCCAGCGGTACCCTCAGCATCCGGGAGACTCCGATTTTGGATGGGTACAAGTAGGGATCGGTGGAAGGGGGGGGACATATTCTGAAACGGTTACTCTCTAAAAATAAGCATCTGCAGTCGCTGTAAATAAACAGAGTGTGTTGTGGAGTTTGGAACTGTTTTAAATGCACTACTTAAGGCTAGCTGATATCATTTAACCAGCACACTTTTAATTGCAGTAGTCTGCATTGAGTTTAGAGTATTCATATTATAAAACAACCTATCATAAGTACACCCTGTCACTCTTTGAAGTATGTATGGCTTCATCAAGCTATTAGGCGCTTGTGATGCCTTAGTTAGTTGAGTCAAAACTATTTAGCTTAAGTTGTGAAATACCAATTATGTACAATACATATGAATACATATTAATAGATGTGCAATATATACCTGGCTGCTATATCTTCAAAACTGTTACAGGATGTGTATTTTGTAAAGTGTGTCATTTCTTTTGTATCTTTAATATGTTTTGATGCATGCTTCTTAGTTAATATTAAGCTGTCTTTGGCTCTTGTTTTGTTATGCAAACTTCCCCTCTGTTGGATGCATAGAGGTATTTTGATTCCGATTGTGATCTCTTCCTCCTCACCAGGTATGAGTATGACATTACCGACCTGCGTCACCATCTGCAGCGGGAGTGTATGAATGGCGGCGAGGAGTTTGCCAGCCAAGTCACCCGTACCCTGGACTCCCTCCAAGGCTGTAATGACAAGAATAATATGGACCTCACACCTGGTAGGTTAACTGAAGCAATAACAGAGAGGTTGAAAAACAACAAACTAATTTAAAGCACCACTTATCAACACCTTTCATATTAACAGTACATCAAGTAGGCTGGATGTTCTGTGGAAGGGGTCGCTTGTAGTGACAAACTCACAGAAGCACCTGTTTTTTTAATCAAAACAAAACTCACTATAATCAACCCACTTACAAATGGTCTGCAAAGGCTAAATTGTAAAAGTTCCCCCACACCCCCCACCCCCTGCCTGTCAGCCTCAATTGGAATAATTGTGTTTACTTTAACATAATGACATCACTATGTAGCACTCACCCTTCTATTGGCTATTGCTCCAACACATTATATGTGACAGGCTAAGGGGCGGGACATCTCTAAGCAGTTGAACAATCACAACAGAGCCGGCCAGCTAACCACTCAGATTAGACTGGGCTCTGGACAGAGGGTGAAAAGAGGTGCTGCAGCACAGGCAGTGTGCAAAATACATACTGCATATGGAACTGACAATTAGCATAACTTGTCCACTTCAACTTTTAGGTGGTTAAAGCATGTTTGATATATATTTCAGTTGGATTTGTATCATTTTCAACAAGACAAGTTCAAGGAGTATACACTTAATCTATTTTTTCTTCAATACATAACATACCCCTGCATTCTGTTTTTCTTTTATATAAACAATATTTGATATTCAAAACATTTATTTTATAGTGACGGGTGTCTCATAATATCAATATATTATTTTAAAAGTAGGTTAAGAGGATATGGCAATCGTGTACTGTCTGTACGCACAACTTGTGAGCACTCTACAAAACAATTTCCTTATTGAACATGCAGAGGTTTTATTTTTGAGAAATGCAGACAAAACTATTGCTGAATAATGTTTTGTCAACATAACATTTAAAGTTGTTTAATTTATGTACGAGGTTGGGATTCAAGGATTTTTTTCTTTTGCCGATAAATCAGTATATTCATATTTGTAATACTTCCACGTTTATGCTGGGAAAGCTTTCCCTTGTCTTAATGATGCCGTTATTTTTTTTTCTCTTTTAATAAAATGTAATAAAACTAATGACTGTTTGACAAAATGTTCTAGTACTACTGTAAAGGTATGATTATGTTAATGGTAGTCCAAGCATCTACCAATATAATTACATTCACACACAGTTGCAACATGCAGATAATACGTGTGAAGCAAAAAAGTAATTGGACGTTTAATCAAATACCATAATAGGTTATTTTCTCACATAGGTGGGAGATAATCTAAATGAATGCATGCAAATTGATAGAGTGGTATTTTACTTTCACAAACATAAAGTCTTCAAACGACAAGGTACAGTAAAGCGCTTTGTTATTTTTAAAAGTGTCAGCAGATGGAAATGAAGCACTTGTTTAGCAGTTTTTATAATCCGTTTTGGAACATTAGTAGTGTGACCGATACACCAGATGTAAATATCAAACTGCAGGCATTCTTTCAAAAGAAAAACAAACTTTTAGTAGATCTATTTTTCATAATTAGTGGACGTTGGATTCGAGCACCATTCCCATGATAATTACTGGATGAAGGAAAGCAGGTTTGTTGAAGGTAAACCCTCTGAATTTAAATTAGCAGCACGCTCAAATTCATCAACAGATCTGTTATGGTGACGGCGCTCCCACACAGTGTTCTTATACAATCTGAACAGCTCGACCCCAGAGGTGATGGAGGAATCCTGTGCATTATGCATTTAGGATGGTTAAGGGGTTGAACCAGAGAAATTGAAAATGCAGACCGCAGGCAATGCATAGAATATTGAAGAAAATAAACAACTGCAGAGTTTGGACAAAGATTTCTGTAAATACTTTTTGGCTGCCATGACCTTTTGTCTTGTAAATATTGATATAGTCTCATCACTCATTTGTCAGGCCTGTTGGCACCCTTTAAAATATATATTCCTTAGTATAGGACACATTACTAATTTAAATGTATTAACCTTTTGTCCAACATTTTATTGAGAACTTTGCATTTATGTTAAGGAAAATTCTTCAAAACGTATTCAATCAATATAGTTTAAGTTTATAATGTTTTGGTTTTATAAGGTTGGGTTATTTGTATTTGTATTCTTAAAACCTCCTTCAGTTCATAAAGAAACATATAAAAGTTTTGAAAATATTTTAGTCCACCAAAGTATAATATATAACAATGTTGTTATTGTTTCCCAGGGACTTCCTTCTTCACATTTGACAAAATAGATGATTTTACCCTCTAAGACTTAAATATATGTGCATATTCCCTTAATGACTATTCTTTTCATGCAACCTTTTGTCATTCTTAATTTTAGCTGTTTGACTTTCCCCCAATAAACAGCATGCTTAATATAATTCTTTACTATCATCAGTTCTCGCCAGAACATGTTATTTCCGTGTGCCAACTATCTCATTTCAGCGAGAACGCTTTTAGTTTGTGGCTCTCCCTTGTTTGTAATAATATCCCACTTCTCTACAGTGAGCGACAACACAAAGCTGGCCCTAATGAACAAATACAAGGACAACATCATCGCCACAAGTCCCATCGACAGCAATCACCAGCAGAACACACTGCTCCCACACAACACCTCCACCAGCCAACGCAAGCGTCTCTCCAGCAATACCCGTGGTGAGTCGCTCTCTCCAATAGATCTACCCCTTTCACAGAAAATAGGACATGAAATATCTCCATTTCTCCATGGGTCTTCCCGGTACCAGCAGCACAGAAGGCGTTGTATTTTTATATCCAGTGTAGATGTTGTGGCTGTCTGCTAAAAGCTTGTGCACTTGATTTAGTTTGACCTCTATTTCTATTATTTAGTGATCCCTTTTTATTATGAAAAACATGCAAACTCCATTACAACAACAACACAAAATTAGATAAAAAATAGATACTGTAAAGGTTTTGAAGGGATAGAGCCTTGGATTTCTGAGCTACTGTAGACAAAATGGCTGTGCAAAAAACGGGACCTGCTCCCTTTGTAGATATGAAGGACTCATTCTAAACCAACTGAAACACGCCTTTTAATTTCAGGTCATTATATAGCTAATGAAAACATCGTTATGAAATATTCTGATAATAGATCCCCTAAAATACTACACATCGGCCCTTTAACACTAGAACCGCCAGAGGTCGCTGTATACCTAGAACCGCCAACGGGTAAAGTTTACCCGCTATTGATTTCCAAGGTACAATGTACCATACAGAACAGTGAGCTTTGATCGCACAGGGATGAAATGTATACCAATATAATCTTCGGACTTTCAGATTTTCATATTATATACTTTGTACAGATAGCATGAAGTATAAAATATTGCTACAGTGCTGATTTAAATGCTTGGTGTTAGACTTGTGTTTTGTTTAGGTATATATCTCTATCTCTCTCTCTCTATCTATCTATAACTATCTATCTGTCTATCTCTCTATCTATATATATATCTATCTATCTATCTATCTATCTATCTATATCTCTATCCATCCATCTATCTCTCTCTCTATCTATAGGAACAGCAGTAGACAAAAGGCGTTGCTATAGCAACACGTCATGTTTATGTTTATGCGCGAAATCAACAGCGCGAGGATCGCTGCATATTCTATGGTAGAAATATGACCCACTCTCGCTAATAAACGCTTGATGTTAGGCTTGTGTTTCGTAAAGGTAAAAATGCTTCATATCGTCTGATAGTCTTCTACTCATAAAAAAACAACAACATGACAATAATATAAATTAATATAATAATGTATTTGTTATATTGAACAGCAGATAACACAGAACGTATACAAATAACAAAAAACATCAGAGAAGAAGAACAATAAGAACGAACACATCGATCACAACGCTTCACAAAGACTCAAACACAATTGTTGCAAACACTGAGCACCTTGGCTGTGCATTTGCCACACACAGCATCCCCACACTTGACACGTTTGCAGAACGTTTTATTCTGCATGCAGTGCGCCTTCACCATGCAGGTCATTCTCCTGCGCTCTTCTGCACCAGCACCGCTGAAGGGCAGGTCCGCAAGTGGTGGCGCTTTTGATGCCATCCACTCAGCGCGCAGCTCGTGTGCCAGCTGGAGCATGGAGTCCCTTCTCGGTATGTTCTCCTGGCTCATGCAGCTCCTGTACAGCACCCAGGCATCGATCACAGCGAGATCCAGCACATTATAAAAGACAGCAACGGGCCATCTACGCGTGCCACCTGAGAGAAACATAGGATTTAGTAAAAACGATTGACCAATGCAGTGTTTTCTATAGGCATAAAATAATAATAATAATAATAATAACAATAATAATAGCCTGCCTTTCACCGAATATTGGCGAGCCATTTGATCGAGCACGTCAACCCCCACTTTTGAGTGGTTGTAGTATTCCACAGTCTCTGGCTTTTTCTTTCTTTCTGTGGAGATGGCCACATGCTGGTGTTGCGTGCTGAGTATTGTCACGTTTCTCCTCGGCTTGCACTGGTAGACTGAGAGCACCATTTTGTCGCTCTTCAGCACCTTGGTGCTGAACAGCTCAGATCTCCCTTGCACAGAGGGTGGGAGCTCCCGCTTGTTGCGCTTGATGGATCCCACTAGGCTGGTATTTTTGGCGAGAAGCGCTTTGGCGAGAGGGAAGGAGGTAAAGAAATTGTCTGTGGTTATATTTCTTCCCTTACCGACAAAGGGCTCCACCAGCCTCAGCACCACGTTCTCTCCTAGCCGTTGTGTTGCTGGCCTGCTGGCATCTTTTCCCAAGTAAGGGAAGCCATTCAGCATGTATTTGCTGTCAACGTCAGCTGCCAGCCAAACTTGATGCCAAATTTATCCGGCTTGTTGGGCATGTACTGTGTGAATGGACATCTTGATTTGGTCGGGAATAGCTGTTCATCCACAGTGATGTCGGACCCTGGCCTCTAGGACGCGATTGAATTTTCGACAAAACGATCCCACACCTTCCTCACGTGCGTAAACTTGTCGGTGGTCAACCGGCACCGGCGGGTCTCCTTTTTATCAAAGCGCAGGTAGCGTATGATTTCCCGAAACCTGTTCCTCGACAGTGTTGCGTTGAAGAACGCGTTGCCCCACTGCTCGGACCAGAAACTCTCCATATCAATGTTCTTCCCACAATATGCACCTCTCACATAGAGAAGCGCAATAAAGGCCTTCAGCTCCATAATAGAGACATCCCAGGTGGCTCTGTCTATCCGCGCTTCAGCAATTGTGCAATCACGGATTTCCTCCAACATTACATTATCACACAGACACATAAATGCTGTGAGTTTTTCAGTAATGTTGTGACGTGCGTGTGGTGTGGGGCCAGCAGACTCCGTGAGGATGTTCTGTATCTGCCGTCTCCCTGCGCCTCCGCAAGGCTCAATGACCGTCCACACTGTGCCATCTTTCCCGATCTCTTGGGCTGGTGACGGCTCAGTGGCACACACTAAATAGGAGAGAGGAAAACACTACTTTAGACTAAAGTATATTTCATAAATGTTTATTTGATAATATTACATCCTCGAAAGGCAATGAAAAGATCATTTGTAAAAAGAAAAGGCATTATCTATATGCCTTGATATCTTATAGCATACGATTGGGACGGCGTCACGTTCCGCGGAGGCTCAGGATCGCTGTCAGATGACCCATCAGAGGCAGAACAAACCCAGGACACATCACTCAGTCCTGATACTTCCCCACCATCAGACTCTGCTTTGCTCAGACGGTTTAGCAACGCTAGTGCCTCCTGTACGTTCATGAGTCTCTTTCTTTTGTCCATTTTGGAAATATAACCGGCTCTCTCTATCTATCTATCTATCTATCTCTCTCTCTCTCTATCTATCTATCTATCTATCTATCTATCTCTCTCTCTCTCTATCTATCTATCTATCTATCTATCTATCTATCTATCTATCTCTCTATCTCTCTATCTCTCTATCTCTCTATCTCTCTATCTCTCTATCTCTCTCTCTATCAATATATCTATCTATCTCTCTCTCAATCTCTCAATCTCTCTCTATCTACA
Organism: Notothenia rossii; assembly: GCF_949606895.1. Lineage (NCBI taxonomy): Eukaryota > Metazoa > Chordata > Actinopteri > Perciformes > Nototheniidae > Notothenia > Notothenia rossii. The sequence goes on along the minus strand of NC_136907.1, from coordinate 58,389,445 downwards.
GCAGTAGACAAAAGGCGTTACTATAGCAACACGTCATGTTTATGTTTACGCGCAAAATCAATAGCGCGAGGAGCGCTGCATTTCTATGAGGTAAATATTACCCGCTGGCGGAAATAGGTATAAATAGCCATTTTTTTGGCGAATATTTCAATCTGACTTCATATTCACAATTTTTAACAACACAGGGTGTTACATAACACACTTTTAGGAAAAGTCACGGACTGGGAGACGTTAATATTTTATTGAAAAAAAGTGACATACAATAAAAAAACAGCTGCGGGTAAAATGTACCCGTTGGCGGTTCTAGTGTTAACACTGTAGCTAATGTGCTAATGACAATAAAGCCTTGAAACTTGAGTTATGTTAAAGGATGCAACATCCACTTTTTCATGTTTATTATACATATTAAGCCAAACTAAAATCTGACTTCTAACATTTTGTTTGAGAAAACTAAATATTTTTTTGAAAGAGAATACAACTGTTTCTGATCTGAGAGAGTACATGCTAGTTAGCCTGCTTGCTAACACAGGACACCACTGATTTAGTAGATGATTTCTTATAGATTTAATTTTTGTTAATTCATTAGCAGATGGATGTTCTTTCATTGGTCGGCTTTACTTATTGCAACATTTGACCATGTTCTAAAACCTATAGCAACTGGTAATACTGTATACCTTAGTACAGTATTTAAATGATGGGACATATTTATATTCAGTTTCACAGTGTACAAACAAGAGTACTGAATTCACAGAGGAGCTTTGGTTACAAGGTTGGACCAATAATTCAAAACCGACCATTAGTATGTTTTGAATTGAAAATATATAAAGAATATATTTTAGTGCATAGCAACACAGAAGGAGAAAAGGAGGATACCCTCATGTTTTTGTTATAGGCCTAGAATCACTGGAAATCTACTGAAAAACATGGCACGCTCAAAAAGGATTTTTTTGCCAGTGTGAAACTATTTCAACAAAAATGAGGAATGAAGTGAAGGTATTATGTGTTCAACCTCAGCAGCGTTGTGATCGATGCCCAGCTGCACATATCTTTTATCTACAAATGTTTGTCTGTCACAGCTCCATAGCAGGAGAGAAATCACGGTGAGTCACTGAATGCCACCATGCAGGTTTAATCATTGACAGCATCATGAATGCCCTTTGGAAAACTCCCAAGGACCCTGAGACATTTTCAACTTATTGTACAAAGTTATTTATTAAACAGATAAACAATAAAACTATTTCACGATACATCTTTGCAGGACACTAAGGATAAGGGTTTATTAGGTGTTATAATCCATGTTATCCTGAATGAAAAATCCCCTTGAACAATGATGTCAACTCAAATGAAAAGTGTGACTGTAGTGTGAATGGGATTCATCAACATATACATCTGTGTCTTTTTGCTCACATAAATCAAACCAGATGTCTTTCCATAATCCAATCCATAATGATTGATATCAATCCAAAGTTATTTTTGTTTTTGATTTGCACTTACCACTGATCATTACAAAGTCTCTCCTCATGTTCACCTTTCCCTTACCAAGCTGTGATAGAGTAGGAATTGTTCTATAAATCAGAACATTACAGAAATACAGGAAAGAACAGTTTGTGAAGCAGGATACATTATCCCATTATGATAAACAAGAGAAAAGGCAGCGACATTTTCAAAATGTCATTTTGGAAATGTTCCGTTGCCCTCAGACCATATTTCACTTTCCCCACACTTGGCAGCACAGACACTTTATTCTCAGGCCAATTAAAAACAATTGGGTGGTGTTAGTCACTGAAGAGAATATCCAGAAATAAATGTTGTCTTTCACAGCAAAAAGTACCTTGTGGACAGCAATTCAGACTGTCAGGAAGTGAAGCTGAACACAGCAGCGCAAGTTAGGTATTCATCTGTGTGTCATAGCTGCCTGCATTCATTTCACTGATGACTGTGGGAAACCTAACATGACTCTTGAGACGTTCTGGTTTCTTTATATAGACAACACACATTCCTTTCTGTCTCCTCTCTGACCGTGACTGTTTTATTGCACCCCTACATCCAACATTACGTTTCAGCTGTGAAAAACACACGCACCTGCACCATTCACAGCTCCAAAAGGTCTTGGAATTTGAAGCAAACAACTTCACTGCCCAGAAAACCGTAAATAGGTTTTTTAGTGAAATGCGAACAACACAGTGATGTTTATCTTGCCAACTAGTCTGTGGTCCTCATACCAAAGTGATGAAATTGTCAAACTTCAAAGTTTGTCTGTGTCCAGTCAAAAAACCCTCCTCATTAATTTCGACATGATAGCTGTATTTGAAAAGCCGGTGTTCTCATAAAAAAAAATACCTTAACTTTTTCTTAAAAGTATTATTGAAGTCAGATTGTAATTTAGTCGAATACAAGTTTTCAATCATGAATATCATCTCATGTAAAATGTCCTGACCTCTTTTGGTCCTGCATGCAAGAACTGTTGTCTCTTAAAATAAATGCAGAACAAGTTTAGTTGTTATTGTTATACAGGAACATACCCACTCAGATAGAACCCCTTTGTTTAAGTTTTTTTTTCTTTCTAAAGTCCTGCTAACATTGGTGTATCACCACTGGATATACATTCAAACTATAGCCTAATTACTACCCAGCATTTAAAAAGGGCAACATGTTTGTTTGTATGGGACATGTTAGATTTCAGTTTTAGCACCAATACCAACACGTTGATGTGTCTTGATGACCAAGATACATCAAAGAACAGTTTGTCAAGCAAAGGCAGGCTAGTTAGCAGTTTTGTTAGTGCGGAAAGCTATGAACGACTAATGCAAATTTCTTTTTGGCTGTTAACAGATTATTATTCATTTTCAATCAGGAGAGACACTGGTGGTGGTGGAGCATGAAGGCATAGTTGGAGGTCGGTCTGAAGAGGAGTGGTTTAGCTTGACCCTGGATTTGGAGGGACATGAGGTGAAAGGGGTGGAGGAGGGCTGCGTTGAGTCACCTGAAATGTCAGGAGGGGAGAGAGCAGAAGTAAAGGTTTAGCAATGCACTATGCTTGTGGGAATAGAGGCGAAGTGATGCCCCCGTGACGTAGAGAGAGTAGTAAGATGGGAAAATGTGAATGAATTAGTAAAGACTGTCTTCCTGGTTGAACTTCTGCTAAGCTTAATTTGTCTGGTACAATTTTGAAGACTGGCCATTGAAGTATGTAATCAAGGGGTCTGGTCACATTGGGTATAGGTATTCAATGATCTTTGTAGGACATATGTTAAAAATGCCAAATATCTTGTCTTTTACAGTACCCAGTAAGTTGAAAGTGAGCCACTTGGTTCTTGTTGTCTTCGATGACATGTCCTACTCTTGCGAGAAGGACATGTCAGAGTCTTGTTTTATCTCTGTCTCTTTCTTTGACTGCATTTTGGAGAGTTCAGACACACCCTTGGTCTGCTTTATTCTTTCTAAGCTGGCAAACCCAATACTACACCTCCATGGAACTGGTTTCCTCCTTATTCATGTATTTTGACTGCAGGAATGCAGAAAACCAAACTAGACAGTTATAGAAGAGAACAACATGCATTTATAATTATTGTAATCGAAAACCGCAGTGACGCGTCCTAAAACCCGGAAGTAAGTTAGCATTTTTACCAAGTCCGGTTCCTTTGACAAAAAGCAATGCAATTTCTCCATAGGATTTTGGAAAATAGCTCCAAATAAGGTCTGTGTTTGACACACATTGAAGAGACAGATCACGTTTTGTTCTACGACATTAAATACATGTTTGAAGAGTTTACGTGTCTGAAAAACGATGGTTGTTAACAAGTGGCTGAATAGGACTACAGAAGTTGTCCAGGCCGTTTTACGTCATTATGCCGAACACGTAAAACACTCCCGCTAAGTTTGTTTGCCCTGTTCTGCTTGAGAGCAAGTACCTGCCTCCTGCAAACTGTTAAAACAAACGCTTCAACTTGTACCATTTAGAATCTGTATGTTTGAATATGGATCTTAAGTTGGCGTGACGTTGAAGCGGCGACCCTGCTGTAGTTCGTTTATAGCATAACGTTAGCATTTTGCTTCTGGCCACTAGATTTATGATTAGAACATTATAAAAGTAGGGTAGACATGTGGATATTATCCGACTGCACAAAACGTGATCCGTCTCTTAAATGTGTGTCAACCACAGACCTTATTTCGAGCTATTTTCCCAAATCCTATGGAGAAATTGCATTGCGTTTTTGACGAAGGAACCGGAAGGAGTTTACTTCCGGGTTTTAGGACGCGTCACTGCGGTTCTCTATAGTTGTATCTGTTTCTGTATGAGCTTGGTATATGACAGTAAAACGATTTCCTTCCTAATAAACACACTTGGATGCACTCACCACTTGAAAATGTCAGTGCTTCCAGGTACATGTTAGTATTCTCTGAAGCCAGCTGCGTAAGAATGAGGCTGCCTAAGCGTGCAATTAGATCTGCTCCATGCAGTTTTGAGGAGCTGTTGTTGGTCTTTCCAGTCAACAATGTTGTCATAAAATATGCACAGGCAGAGCTATTGTGTTCCTCAGCGGACAACTTCTGAGGAGGAGGCAAATAAGATAATGACTATTTCCTTTTTTGCCTCTCTTCACTCCATATGTCAGCACATTTAATGGACTCTAGTGTAACTTCTAAAGCAACTGAAAGTACCAAAGGTGCCAAATGGAAGAAAGCAATGGCAAAAGGAGTGAAGATTTAAGCCTCAAGCATGCAGGCCCAGTCAGTATTTCATGATTATTATTTCTGAGCAGGTGTACAATGTATCCCTAACTTAGATGTGGACCATGATAATGATGTCTACATTAGTAGATAAAGTTAATGTATTGTTTGAGTTATTGTCCTTCTGCATACATGACAAAGGTTACTTTAAGCTCCATAGGGAGAGGATTTATTTCTCTGGGCTACTGTAGGTAGGGTGATTTTAACAATCTCTATGCTGGTCAGTGATTTTTAATATGTGGGTAATAATTCAGCCCTACGCCAGTGATAATTACAGCTGCAATTACAACCATTGTTATATGAACTCACTGATCCTGTCCATATTTTAGTTGATTTCTTTGCACGTGAAAAGCTGCCTTTTTTTGTGGCATATGAAACATGTTTGCTAATGTATGAGGGATGTGAGCTTTCTGACACCAACATATGGGCCTATTTGGGAAACAAGAAGAGGACAGAATAAATGAAAGCCATGCTGAGCAATGCACTGTGAACGCTCTGTTCTGTTGTAATGTCATTTGTCACAGTATGTCACTGTGTCCATGATGCCCCCGGACTTTGTTGACTGGACAAAGATTATTATCTTTTCGATCCTCGTGTATTCCTATACGGTGTTTCCCGCCTTTGCCCATCTACACACCTGCTCTCTATCAGCCTCGTTTGTTCGTCCTAGCCAATCAGCTCCTTCCCTGCCCCCAGGATTCAGCCAATCCACACACCTGGTCTCTATCAGCCTCGTTAGTTCCTCATAGCCAATCAGCTCCTTCCCTGCTCCCATAATTTGGCTAATCTACACACCTGCTCTCTATCAGCCTTGTCAGGTCTTTCAGCCAATCGGCATCTTTTCCATTCCCAGTGATTTTTCTCCTGTCTAATTATCTTTTCCCCCTCACCTGAGCTTCTCTTCGCAGCTCTCCACCTGCACTTGATTATCTTTTCGGATCAGTTCAGTCTTTGTTGGATCCTAGATTTTGTTCTGCACTGTTCAGTTTTGCCTTACTTGCACTGAACCTTGATATAAAGTTATTTCTCTAAGTTCATGTTGCCTGCGGTCTTCTGGGTTTTGGTCTACCAGGTTCACTATACATGACTTTTCACTGTTAATCTAAGAAGATTTTACTCAAATATACCTCCCACAGTATCTTTGCGTTATATTAGAGATATATATATTCAGCACATCCCCTGCAACTCACTTGTGCCCCCTTGTAGAGATGTTTGGCTCTCTCTTTTGGGTTTTTCCTCTCTTAAAGGGGACCTATCATACAAAATGCACTTTCTGATGTATTTTATACATAAATATGTGTCAGGAAACTCACAAAGTGTCAGAAAACAAAACCCTCTCTCTTTTGCTCCGTACCCACATCTCTAAAAACGGGGTTACAACGGAGCTGATCCAGACTTGCTGCGGACTTGACGTAATATCGGAAATGTGGGCTAGCTTTACACCCGCGGCCCTATCAGAAACAATGCCCGACGTGTTTTGGATGTAATATGGTCTTTGCAAGCATCGCTAAAACTCAAATGTTACTCTAATCTGTACTGGAGAGAGTATGTGTAAAAAAGCAGGACATTTAAACAAAGGTACTCACCTTGTGGTAAACCCACAAGAGAAAAAGCATTTGAGCTCCATACTGTTTCAAAAATAATCCTTGATGTGGGTTGGAACATGATATGGCATTTAATCACGGGATCATTTAGTTGTATCTGCCGGTAGAATTAAGGAGGCGTCTGGCGCAGTGGGTTGTGCGTAGGTGTTCGGATCAGGGGGTCACAGGTTCAAACCCCACTTCAAACCCCACTGCAGTCAGCATGTCGTTGTGTCCCTGGGCAAGACACCTCACCCCAAATTGCTCCTGTGGGGATTGCCCACAGTATTGAGTATGTAAGTCATTTTGGATAAAAGCGTCTAACAAGTGACATGTCATGTCATGTAATTCTGAGCAGGCTCCCCTTCCTCTTTTATTTTTTATTTTTTATTTTTTTATATAAAGCTAAGGACCCCAAATCAGCATTTCTCTAACAGGGCTTACACAGAGGGATATGAGGGATGTCTAAAATGCATGATCTGTTTAGTATTTTGAGCAAAACACATCATAGACATGTTTTTTATATATTTTTATCTGAGACCCATAATATATGCCTAGAAATAGCACAATAAGAGACCTTTAAAATCCATTTCCTGCATGTCAACAACACTGAGTTTAATTGCCAACAATCCCCCTCAAGTGTTAATCATGTCAGAAAATTGGCTGTTCAGCTTTAATTAATGCTGCACATGGGCTTGTTGTCCATCACCACTAGAATAGCAGCAACTTTGGCTAAAAAGCTCACACTTATCAGCATAAAAGGCCTGCCTAGCAGATGATAAATATGTATTTTTTTTCAAGGTCAAGAAATGCAATTATTTACTTTTGCATAGGGTCAGCAACATAGGTGGAAGATGAGGCGGCTAGCAAAAAAGCTCTGCGATCCAACACAAAGATGGAATTGTGTGTTGTCTACCTTTTTTTGTGCTCTGTTGTTTAATAGGAAGAATTGTTTGATGGTAACTTTGGCGCTGAAGTCCCAGCTTGGAATGTCTTTAATGTAATGAGTAACAACTGTTGTTTTTCTGCTAACAAGTCAAAATGTAGTTTCTCCTAAGATAACATTGGGGGTGTTCTGCTTGGTGTATTTTGTATATAGATTCAATTAAATGTCTGGATTTAAATTAAAAGCATGTCATGTGGCAACTAAAATACTTAATGTATTGTGTCTTGCTTGAAAACGGGGATCAATTCAATAAACTATATTTGACATCAACATAACGTTTTGTTTTTTTCATGAATCCGTATGAAGTAGAACTGCAACTCAAGCTGACTTTTTTCTATACTTTGTTTGATCAAAGTCAATTGAATAATTAAGTTGTTACACTGACACACTATCAGGAGGATGATTTTACCTTTTTCTCTTGCGATTAAGGCAACAAGTAACATCTGCTGGTGATGCAGAAAAACATTAACTCATCTTTCATCTCGTACTCTCCTTTTGTTTAGGTGATCATCCTCCCCTCTTTTCTTCATAACTATGTTGTTTGGTATTCAGCATACAAGTCTCTTCTTCTCAAGTTTAATTGTTTCACAAGGGCAGCTATTATCTTGGGTTAAATATATGTGTCACAGTGCCAGCTGTTAAGTAGAGAAGTTTTGGTTACTTGATTGTGATGGTGTAAATTAAGCATTGTTTAATCTTTTTTATAGACTGTCTTGTTTGAACACAGTTGTTTGATGCCTAGTAAGACAAAGAATGTTGTCACGTATTGGACTGCAATCTTTTGTTTTCACTGCCAAATCATTACCCTAAGCTCTATTTTTACTTTTAGTTTGATTATCTCACCACTCCATTAATCAGCACCTTTAACCCTTAGATTATAAACTTTAAAAGACTCAAACACATTCGACCAAATTAATTTTCTGTTACATCAAGAGAAAAAAGCCGCAACTTTTCACCTTTCTTTGTAATAAGAAGATGATGATGATGATGATGATGATGATGTCATTTGTATTTCTTATCATACCTAAAACAAACACATTTTAATGACAGATGAGATGCCCACTCATTATTTAACACCCTCCTCTCCAAAGTGAACGTTAATTAAGAACAAAATAATTGAGTCTATCATATTTATTGCAATTTGTCATATCAAATTGTCATTTGACCACATTTTTTTCAATTGTATATATGGGCATTTATTAGTGCTAGTGAACAAGCAGAAACAATAAAAGGTTTAAAAAGTTGACTATTTACCAGTAAGTAATTTTTTCTTCATTCCACATTGTTTGTAAATGTGGAAGACTGATTTGTATAACAGATATTCATTTGTATTTATGAACATTATTCATAGCTTTGATTTGATTAACATATTGAACTTTAAAAACATTAGATTATTTCTTATTTTTTATTGAGTGCCAGGGAAATAGTGTAAGAACTCATTTGTATATGAGTCACATTTAAGGTATAGCATTTGCTGCATTCTTAAATGAGTGGTGTTTGTACTAATTGCTTCTGCTTTGATTAATTTACATTTTGTTTAAACACATTCTGCGTTCTTAATTTATATTGCTGAACATAGTTGTATTTCTGTAGCAAATTGCTTATTTTAATGCTATTGCTAATATCATTGTTGATTTGGGGGGACATTCTTATGCAGTAGAGTCCTCTCTCATTACCCTCTCTCTCATTCTGCTTTAGCACCCTCCCAAATGTATAGAAATGTGGAGCCCTGGACATAGTAACTTACTTTTGGTTTATAAGACTTATTTGTGCATGCTGAGGTGCGGGTGAACGTCATGTAGTGAATACTTAAAGGGGGCCTGTCTTGTTTTGATAGAAGCAGTGAGCGCAGCATCTTTTTGCCTCCGCTTTAACACTGCGGGAGGACGAATGCCTGCTGTGTGAAATGTAGCCTTAATTCCTCAGGAGGCACTTTTTATTCTCCTCTGAAAGCCAGGCAGAGACACAGCATTATATTTCAAGAGCCATTCCGGTGGACATGTTGAAGGCAAAAGTAGGTTCGTACTCTGATACAACTAAACGATATGTAAGCTGTACCTGTGAGTCCTGTGGTAGCATGGTCAGCATTTAAATGATCATTAATTGCAAAATGTCTATGTAGTGAAATCTTTATTGCTTTGTATTTATATTTATGCTTAATTTCTTGTTTACTTTTTGCTATACATGTTATTTCAGTAAATTCCTCTTTGATTGATTTATATTGTACGGAGTCCCTAAAGGGACATACAAAAAAAATCTATTTAGATAGATCAAATTAATTAAATCATAGATCAAAGCAGCCAGGTTTACAGACTCTCCTGTTTTGCCAATCCGGTGATAGCTCTACACCCCTGGCCGAAAAGTCCTTAAAATTAAGTCTAAATATATCTCAAATAATGTATGCACTGTCATTTCCCCACGTAAACATAACAGTTTGCAATGAAATGGTTGTCTCCTGTGTGTTCCACTTCCTCCTTGGCGCATCGGTAACTTTCTAAAAATATGAGAAAAAAAAAAAAGTCAGGATTACGGATTAGTTTCTCTCTTTAAAAAAAAAATAAAAAAAAATGTATGTCTCTTAAACCGTTATCCCGATTTTTTTCTCTCTCTCTCTTTTTTCATGTCCCTTTAGGAGCTCCGTAAGATTGCACTCATGTCAGAAGCTTTTTCTCTTGTACATCACACAGAGAATACATGCTGTTTTGCTCTAAAACCACTTTAAAGGGCCCATGTCATGCCTTTCCGGTTATTACCCGTCCCCTTGTGTGTTATGAAGGTTTTTCCGCATGTAAACAGTCTGCAAAGTCACAAACCCTCAAAGTACACCCTGTTGTGACCAAAACTCTAACACGGAAAATACCTCTATGCTGCCCCAAAACGCCTCGTTGGAGATTTCTCATTTTCCATTGTTTTCTTCCTGGGTTCTGTGACGTGTGAACACCCAAATCAACAACAAATGACCGGATTGGCCAAATGGACCAATCCGCGGAGCACCTCACACACCAGGATCCCTTGGCTATCTAACAGGGATACCCATTGACTTGCATAGAGCTCCCGGAACGCTGGTAATAGACGAGTTGGGATCACGGAGAAATGCTCTCCGTGTGTGCTCGAGTTTCACTGTGTCTCTCTGTATCGCCGACCCAGAAACCTGTCCGCTCCTCGCTGCAGCGGCGAGCAGCAACAAGCCTCACAACGTCCCAAGCAATCGGAGCACAGTGGGCTCACAGGGGAGGGGGGGGGCAGGAGCTCCAACAAGCCGTTTAGGACAGAAAGCGAATACCTGGTGAATACACATACTATACAGAGATGCTGTATGAGAAACCAATGTGAGTTTGGAAAATTGCACAATTTAAATCCCTTTTAGTATACCTCAACAATGGAAATATGATCAGTAGAAATGGCCATGACATGGGACCTTTAAGTTATTCAACTGTAGTAGCCAACAATTATTTATTTATTTATTCATTTTTCTTTCATGCAGCCTCAAAGCTGTCCTTGACAGCTCTGCTCTATTCAGGTGTTTAGAGAGCTACTTTAAAGCCTAATTTCCTGAAGTTAGGAAATGGAAAATTCCAATAAAATATCTCTCAACAAAGAGGGGCTTTAGTTGAGTTGATCTCATTAGAGGGGAAGTTGCTGGATTTTGCTCACTCCAAGCCACCATTGTTAGATTTAAAAGGATTCTCACAGACCTTAACATAAAGAATGTGAAAATACAACAAGGTCTCCCATACTAGTGCTTTACGTAATGGCTCTTATGTTGGGGTAGGGATGGGCAATTCACTGATATCAATCTACTGTCAGCATTTTAGGATAGGCTCTCTAAATTAACTTTTGAATTAAGCTAAAATTATAAAACAATAAAATGAATATGTAACAAGAACTCGGATTATTTATCAAGCATCAAGACCGTTTTCAGTTTTTCACACACATTCAATTATTGTGGTGATTATCTTTGAAAGGATATGCAGCGGTGTCACTCAACCCTCATCCCACCAACTGGGACCCCTGCATGATTTCATTCTGTCGGTCCAATCCTTCTCGACATTGTCAATCATTTTCTTCCTAGTGACTTTTTATTCTCTTATGTTTCAGTTTCATGAGTGCTTTCTAAAAACGTCAAAGTATTAAAGTCCTAGGGGTCCCTAGTCAAAAGCACCCAATTTGCAGAATAAAACAGTGAAATGTTACCATGTGTCTGACTTGAAGGTGTCCCCTATCCGAATCTTTTGTTGTACACACTTTCAAAATAAACGCTAACTTTAAGGTCGCATCCACACCTAATAGTCCGCCTCTCTGGTGCGCACCAGACGATAGTTTGTTACATCGTTTCATTTTTCAGAAGGTTCGGTTTGCGTTCACACGGGCAAAACTCAAATGGACTATAAACTTTAAACACAAGTCATGCGCACAGGAATGCTGTTCAACCATTGGTCAGACATTAAGGGGGAAAAACTGCAAATCCAGGCAATTTCTACCGGAGCCTCCGCCATGGAGCACTGGCAGGTTACATGCTGCTGTTAATCTGGACAGCATATCTACAGACTCTAGCAGACGGCGCATATGATTATATAATCAGACAACGTGCATTACAAAACATTATAACACATATAATGAGAGATGTTCTGCAGTAAGGAGGAGGTTTCACCGACGACAGGTGGCTCTGACTTTTATGTATAGTTGACGGAGCATTTTTACTTTACATGACACTGTTCAACACTTCATTCTGCTTCACTCTTTCGCTAAAGATTTTGAAGACCTCCGTGTTCTTGCGACGCGTAAATACTACACTTCCTGTGTTTTGGTGCGGACTGCGTTCACACCAGCAATGAACCGCTCCAGGGTTCACTAGCAGGTGGTCCGAGACCACCTCTTTTAATCGGACCAGCGTCCGGTTGTTTAGTTCTCCTTGGGGGGTGCGCCAAATATCGCAATCTGTGCCGTCAGATAGGGGCGCCAGGCCTCAGATGATTTGAGGCCAAATCATATTTAGACTTTTTTTTTTTTTTTTTTTATATATAGAATTGTAACTTAATACATGATTGTCACTAAAAGCCTTGTCTCTAGATTACAATAAAATATGAAAAATAATTGCTTAATTAATTTTAATACAAATTCAAGTTATTAGTTATGAAAGGCATAAAAACATAGACATTTATAATTCTTTCTTTAATAGAAATGTTTCTGCTGCCCGTAAATTGTCCAAACCAGGCTTTTCTGGATAAGCGCATTTTTAAAACATAGTCATTGTCCATGCCGGTTTCAGTTGGATTATTTGTCACAGTTGCTCTGATCAGATCGGTCTCCTCCATTTTGTAGATTATTTACGACTTTTGAATCCACATAAACACATCGGCAAAATCCGGCTTACTTTGAGCATGTGTTTTAAACAGTTTGATCTCTTTGTGGATTGTTTCCACTTGCGCCGTCCTTTAATTTCTTCATACAGCGGGTATCCAGATTAATTCATCCGGAGTCCAATAACCATCAAAGTCACTCCAATAGTGCTCCTTAATTACGCTTTCATCCTCCTTTAACAAAATACTTCACATTCATCCAGTTTGTGACAGTAATTGTAGCATTTTTTAGACTTTTAAACTTCAATTACCGCTGTTGCCCCCACCGTTGTTCCACCGCTGTCTAGGGGACACACTATTTGAAGTGATTAATAATTTCGTCATTGAAAATATTCAAGCAGAATATCATATTTCAGTGTCTCCTTAAAATGGAGCCAAAAGCGGGGCCCTAAAACATCTAGACCCCTCAATAAGGGATGTGTGGGAATAGGACAAAATCCTTTTTACCAGTTGAAGTTTAGGTGGTAAATAGTCAACTTTTTAAACCTTTTATTGTTTCTGCTTGTTCAGAACACAACTTCATTATATGTAAAGGTAGAGTGCCTCATTTACAAAAGAGCAACAGCCTTAGCCCACTTGATTTCATTCCTTTGAAGGCTACATCTTCATATGCTGCATTCTTCAAGTGAATAACCCTTGAATCTGTACATGGCAATAGTGTTGTCATTGGCATATAACAAATGTACCATACTTAGTACCTATTCTTATATGCTTTTCAAAAAGAGCAATATGTTCTCAATACAATGTTTTTGTCTGTGGAAAACCTTTGTTCCATTTTTCAAACTCCAGACAAAGGAAGCAACAAGCAAAGCAAAGCAAAGCAAAACATATATAATCCAAACAGTTTCAATGGACATACAGCTTTTTTCCAAATGGGGAAAGTAAAAACGTTTTATTTTTAAACTCAATGTTTTTGTATTGCATATAATAACAATTCCCACTGTCTGATGGATATTTAACTTGACATTTACTTATTTTGTAGTTATTGTAACATACTATATATAAGGTTTTATTGGACCTTATTTCACTGCAGCATTTTGATAGCACACTTAATATTGTTCTAGAGGACTTTGTTTCCTGCCAGCTAACATTTATGTGGGGAAATTGTCCAGTGAATATTATTTTATTATTAAATCAGTCATGTGAAATGCTGCTGAAACAATGGTGTCATCAAAAAGGCCTTCCCCCTTGTGAAGTAAAGCAACGGCAGCATCTGTGCCGTCAGATAGTCATGGCTGCCAATAATACTGTGCATTCATATCTTCAGTGCATATTGTTCTAAAACCAACAATATGAAAAGCTGATGAAGCTGCTGTCATGAAAAAGCCCTTCTCACATTGACATTGCTGCCAACAGTGTTTTTCATTCCCCCCATTTTTCCTTCTTTGGGATCTTCTGTAGTTTAATCAAATGCTTGGTTGGGGATTTGAAAAGCTCTTGTCACTGAGCAACGTTAGCAAGAATTTTATTTCAGTTCACACATATCCTGCTGATGCAGCAACTCTTTGCTGCTTTCATGGATTTTCCCCCACACTTTGTGATTCGCAATCCGCTAACACTTGTAAGACAAGCTTCCATACATGCCCTCTAAATATAGCTAATGCCTCTGCTAAAACACAATCAGCTGAAATTCATTTAAAACTTATTAGGGACATTGCATTATAAAAGGAGGTTTTTTTATACCTCATCCTTAAGATCATATTGTAGCTTGAAATGCTAGACCAGTCGGGAAAAGAAAGCACATTTGCTATCTTACCCACTGCAAAATGGAGAACGATTAATTGCTATGAGTGGGATTAACTTCCCAAACAAAGCAGTGTACCCCCCCCACCCCCCCTTTTTTTTTTTTTACACTCCATTCTGTAGCCTTTCTTTATTTATTGGAAGTGCTTGTTAATGAATACTTGTGAATTGGCTCTTTCCATAAATGGCAACATGAAAAGCACAAACTTTGGCTAATGGTAATGACATACTCTGATGGTGCCATACCAAAGTTCCAAGTTTTTCTTTGGTGTTTTCATGAGCTTTAAGTCATCATGTCATAGTCAGGAACCCTAATGTTCTATACCACATCAATAAAAGATGCACTATCTTGAAATGTAAATGAAAGACACATTTCCACGCCTTGATTTGGATACGCTCCAAAATGTTATTTCGTAGAAGAACCCTTCCACCAATTCCATTAAAATCAGGCCAGTAGTTTGTCCATTTGCTTATCAGCATGATTACGATAACGACAAGACAAACTAACCTGAAAAGAGATTGATGTTGGTATTGTCCAGCAAATGTACACAGGCAAATATTTGTTCAGCATTTGATCCACCCTTTAAGATTTAATCTTGTAACCCATCCATTGTTTTCCATCTTTACTTTTTAAAAAGATTCACCACAGCATAGCACTGTCTTAACATAACGCTAAGGTAATGAGATAAACACTCACATTATATGCATTAACATTTTAACAATACCTTTAGGCACCAGCACAACATGTTCTGTAATACAAAATGAAGTACTTATTGGTACTTTCAGTACTGTGTTCATCACTGACTCTTATATGCATCAGTCTGTGAGCACTCATTGTAGATGATTCATTCCTTTTGAGAAAGGCTTTTTAACCACAACTTGATTTTAACATGATTATATCTCAGAGACAGTTTTATCCCACAGGCCATAAGACTACTTAATGCCTGAGCTTGCACACATTGTATTGTTCTTATTTTCTAAATGTTTATGTCTTGTATTTGCATTGCTGAGGAACCTGTGACCCAAGTTTTGTATTCATTATTTGACAATAAACCATTGAATCTTGAATATTCTCCATTGTAATAATATAAAGATCCACAGCAAAGCTTTGCTCTCTAAGGCAAAGTTTGCCACTTTTTTATAAACAGATCAAGGTTAGATAGGATTGACTAAAATGTTATTCCCCCAAGGACTTCACCAAAAGCCATTCAGGTCTAAAGCACAAATCAAAGTCAAGAATCTGCATTGCGTCCTTCTTTATATACTTCTGTTGTTTGGCAGTACTTATTTTACTCCATTAAAGGATCTAAATTAACACTATCTATCTGGTTAACTTAACACAATAACCAAACTAAAAGCTACAGATAAACCAGAAAGCTTAAGCATATTTTTCTTTAATACATGATACGGATAACTTTCTGCTTGGCTTTCATCTCCATTAGCCTACATTTCAATAATTGATTTAATAAAAAAAACTTTGTCTGATCTGTTTCCACACTGAATCCCACAGCCCTTTCCTTTTTGGTTCTGGCTGCCCTTTCTTTTCCCACTGCGTTCTCAAAGAGGCCAACTTGAGGACACATTTCCCTACCAATGGTCCAGAACTACGTTTCTTCATAGTAGATGTATTTTTCATACTTTTTATGTGTAAATCCAACAGGGGGTTCAACTTTCTTGAACCCCGACGGGGACTCTGGAACGGAGGCAGACAGCGAGCCTCAGCTGGCCTTTTACACCGACCCAAACCGCAGTCGACGCCGGAGTCGAGGTATGAGAAACGGTAACGCCAACAGCGCGTGGGGCTCAGGGGGTAAGGAGAATTCACCTACAGTCAGTTTATCCCCCCGTCAGATGGTTCTACCATCGCCATGACGCATGACTAGTAACCTTGACAATGCATAAAGCAAATGGAAAGGCACCAGTGTTGTATGTGTGTGTGCTCGTGATTTAGACTCCAAGGAAAGTGTGGAGTTTGTGTATACGGTATGGTGTGTGTGTACATACTAGGTGTGTTTCTTAAAAGTGGTTGTGAGCATGTTACTCTGCATCTGCATACAATCTTGTTGACTGAAATGAAACATGACAACGAGATCAGAGGTTTTGGTGGCGACTATTTAGATATGGATTGCATCTCGTGACTTGCAAAACACTGTATCTTGAAATAATATTTCACACACGTATTATTTCTAAAGAGAAGACTGTGCCAATGTGTCTAAGTGAAGTGTTGTGGCACGCTTCATCTGTCAGCATGCCATTGTCCTTGCAGCTGTGATGTACAGTAAGGGGGTGTGGGATACAGACACGGGAGGGTTAAAAAATAACGAGACAATTTATTGAAAATAATAGCTGCTGTCAGAAGGCGTTACAAGCTTTCAAAACGCCTCAAAGCCTATTAATCCACTGTCATGTGTCACAAACATGGCGATATCTCCAGAAGTTTAGCCAAACCTTTAATTAAAACTAAGCTTACGGAAATAATACATTGGTTGCAATAGTGCCCTAACAATGTTGTTTACATCCAGAGGAAAGGAATTATTTGTGAGGCGTGATAGAATAATTTCCTTAAGTCATAGGGATGATGAGTTTGAGAACATCGGAAGATTTCACGTTTTTTTACGTAATGTCTACTCCAGGGAAATTCATTTAAAAAGGAGGTATTATATCCTGCATACAGCTATTGATTTCTTGATTGAATAAACTAGCTTTGTACATAATAGGATAGGTAAGATTTTTACTTTGTTAAAGGATCCTGTAGCTCCCTCCAGTAATAGACACCAGTCATCAAGTCTTGATTAAAAAAACACGGTTTAGTTTCATACCTGACTAACCCATTCGAACAGGGGTTAACAAGAGAAGAAAAACAAGTATAAAAATGATTAACCGCATGTATTTTACAATTTACTATGCGTATACCACTTAAGCTTACAATAGAAATAATGGAGATGGACATTTATAGCATAGAACACGTCCCACAAGCTAACACACGTACACAAACACACGCCTGTAACTTGCAGCTTATCCGAACAAACCTAATTGAAATTAAATAATCATACAAAAAGGCTGCCTACTACTGAGAGTGGCTGGATTCTCAATACTGCATCCTGAAGTTATCTCCATCAACTTAGCTTGAGAGCTTTTTCCTGTAACACAATTCTCCTGTGCTTAGACTGTCAAGTGCACCAATTAATTATTACGTGGCAAATGCTACACCGTAGATTTGTTCCTCCCCTAATAATGCTACACCTTTACAGGTATAGGAACTGTAATTTGTGATTTAGAGCTGTAAGGAAATTAACTGAAAATGTAAGGCAGTTACACATCCCCTCAGGCAGCTTCTGAATGAGAAAGTTATGCTAAAATGTAAAAATGTAATCTAGACCTATTCTGCTACTGTATGAGAAAATAACAATTTTAAACAAAGTGAGTGGCTTTATTCAAGGTTAAATGTGTTGTATCGTGTGTGTTTGTGTGTTTGTGCTTGCCCCTGTGGGTCATGTTTAACACTTTCCGTGTTGCACTCTGGAGAAAAGAGATAAGGGACGCAACCTCGCTCTGGCGGAAAGGGAGAGCAAAGGAAAGATGGGAAGGTTGCAAAACAACCTCTGTACCATTTCTATTTAGGCCCATGTGTCTTTTTCCCGTCGCATCCCTGCATGGATGTTAAAACCCTTCAAAGGTAAACCATATTGCTGGGCCAGCGAGCTATGCCTTTTCTAAACCTCCCAAAGTCTTGATGTTTTTGATCCAAATGTCCTTTTCATGGACGCTAAGCTCCTTTTCTTGGCTTGTTTGTGAAATATCTCCATGTGTAATCGTGTGCGTATGTTTGTGTGGTTGTGTGCATGTTTCAGGGTATGTAGGGGATTAAAGAACGGTCACTGCTTCAGATATCTTTATCGTTTGTTGTTCCCACCTCTCCCCACTCCCTGCCTGTGCATTTGTTCCCAGCAGCAGGTTCCCCACGGAGTCCCATCAATAAGACCACCCTGACTTTGATCAGTGTCATCAGCTGCGTGATCGGCCTGGTGTACTCCTCTCACATGTCCTGCAGCATCGCAGTACGGGTGATTCTACACGTTCCAGAGCACCTCATCGCTGACGGTAAGTCTCTTCTCTCGCCTCACGGTCAAGTGTTCTCCGTTTTTTGGTGCAGTTTCCCCACTTGAAAGGGACTTGAAGCATCTACATGACTTCTAACTGGATTCCACTCCAATGACACAGCAACTGTTACTTTTTCAGTCTTTTATTTCAGTAGTTTACTCGAAAAATCAATTTCCATTTAGTTGTCGAACTGGTCTTATAGGTGAAACACCTTTGAAGACAAGAAAGATGCATTAGAAAACTTGCAATAGTCATTAAAATAAATAAAACATGCAAACAATACACTGACACTGCTGCCTTATGTACGTATATTTGACAAATAAACTGGGCAGACTAAACACATAAATATTAATTATAAATATGAAATCAATTCGCTAAACCCAAGCTTTTATTTTAAATCCCAGCAGATTTAATTAACTTGATTTTATTAGAAATGTTTTTAACAAATCAAATGAATTATGTTTAAACAAGTAAGATTCTTTACTCTGTTTTAACAGAAGTATTCAACAAACTAAACAGGACTTTATTATCAATGTTTTTAATAAATCAAATGTATTATTTTAACAAGAAAGATTCTTTCCTCTGTTTTAACAGGAATATTCAGCGAATTAGAGAAGACTTTATTAGCAATGTAGCTGGACTCTTTCTCCATACATTTCTCTGGGTGCTCGATACCCCAGGCGACTGAGCTGGCATTTTTTCTGCCACTCTCCAAGGAGTTATTCTCGCCATTTCTCTCAAACAGAGTGCCTGTGTTTCTCGTGTAGCTGGCCGATTTGCTTTGCTCTCTCTCAAAGACAAAAGTAAAATGCCAGGTCGCCCACCCCCTCCCTGTGTTTCCCATGTGAGGCCACACAACAGATGTGCCCTCAAAGCATCAGAGCACATTGAGGCCAGGTTGCAGTGACCACCCGCAGCACACCCTCCATCACTCTTCCCCTTGTACTTTCTGATATGTTGAACCACTGTGCTAATGAATTCCGATGTAGCACCTGAAGAAGAAAAAAAGCACTGCGGGGGCCGGGCACTGGCTCCTGCTGGCTCTTTGGCATTTTTCAGCCGTCACACGAGTGAGCTGGCAGTCCAGATATATTATAGACTTTGACTACGCTCGCTCATCTATCATCCCGAGGTCTGATTTGATTCGGAGCACTGCTGCTTTCCGATGGTGTACACGGGCCTGCCAGGGAGATATTAACATTCCAGGGAGGTGTCCAAGGGGTAACTTTGAAAGGGGAGATGAGAGATGGTGGATTCGCCTGTAGAATTACAAAAACTGGGATCGATTTAGAATGTTTCCATAAATGTCTCCACAATCTCATCACACTTTGATTTGATGTCATGGTGAATCAGATGAGTATCTGGATTCTACCACTGGGGAAAGAAGCTATTAATGCAAACAGCTGCGCGTGTGTCCGCCTGTGAAGAAAAAGCACAGAACGTAGCGTCACACCTTTTCCCTTGCCTTTCACATCAGGTAAAGTAATCAATCAGGGGATGTTTCTACTGCTACTGCTATTCAAAATACATAACGAAGGACAGAACAAACATTTCTTTATGACTACCTCGCATTCTAAAATAGAAATGTGGGAATGGTTTATCATCGGAAATTGTATCTTTTAGAAATAGTATTCCTATCTTTGTCCTTGGATGTGTCAATTTACAATTATGACTATTGAAGTCCCAGTTGCAGTGTAGCTCAATAATCTAATGCACACAACATTGAAGTGTAAGTAGAAGCTGGCAATTTTTGTTTAATGTCCTCCCTCTGGTGAAGGACCTTCATACCCCCCACCAGTGATACCTACTGAATTTCAGTTTCTCAATCCCTCATTAAAATATGAAGGCTGTCTTAAATAATTAAAAGCAACTGATAAAGAGGGAAAACATACTTTCATGCTGTTCAAAACAATAACTGAACCAAAATCTACAGCCAAGGTGCAGGCTTCATCAGGTCTTAATTAAGCACAATGTTAATTAGAGCTAAATGCTTACATAAGCATGTGCCAATGCTTACAGTGCCGATTTTAAAAATGAAATATATTTTGCAGGTTTAATATCTTTACTTAGTTTTTTTGTAGATATTGGTTAATAAACCCAAAAATAAACTTTGAACTGAGGATGGACAAAGGTCACTAAAGTCATCACAATTCCACATCAGGGGAATATATGTGCCAGATGTAATGGCAATCCGTAAAGTATAGTTGTTCAGACATTTCACTTAAAGCCACACATGTTAACACCAGGGTGGTGCTCGAGGAATATTCTGGTGACTTTGAATGTTTTTATTATTTATCTTCTTGGCACCATGACTGTATGTACAAAAACTCATACAATCCATCCAATAGTTAAACTGGAACAAAAGCAGAGACCAACTGTGAAGGACCAGGGTACGCAAAAACTAAGAATGCAGGTTGATGTGGAGAAAATAAGGATTTTATTTATCCAATATATTTACATTTTAAGGATGGGTAACAAAATGAATTAGGTTAAAAAAAAAAAAAGGTGTATTATTAATAATATAAACAGATACAATCTAGCATTAATGAATAAACAAAAAACGTCACCAAATTGGGGGACTTTCTGTGTGCTTCTATCCAAGAGCAACTCACATACACACCCCGCCTTCCTCTCCACACTGCAGGCATTTATATGGGTGGCTTAAATGACGTGGCCTCTTTAAACACCCCTCAGGGTTTGAGGGGAATGGCGTTGTCCAATTAGCTGGGCACATCTATTTAGGCAGGTGGTGTTCATCAGCTCAGCCTTTTGCCAGGAGCAACGTGAGCTGCAAGACACTAACAACAGGATTAACACAACACAATTAACAATAATTATTTTAAACCAGATTCCGTGCACTCAATCTAGTAAAATAAATAAAGAAAAATGTGTCTGTGTATGTATAGTTTAAAACAAACGCATAACCTTTAACATGTGTGGTTGTTTGTGAGGCTTGTAGCCTTCACACCAACCATCCAGCAAACATTATCATGGAGCCACGTCACTAGAGCTGCTAAAAACATGTACCAATGGCCAATAAAGGTGTTCTTTAAATTAATATAGCAATATTTATGCATAAAATAGTAGACACTTTTTTTGTCTATAATACATTTTGCTCCATCTTTTGTTTTACTTTCATCTTATGTATTTGCTAAAAAATGGAAGAAGACTTATTTGCTAAGACTGAGTCTTGCTTTTTTTCTTCCAACTGCTACCTTCATGTGACATCCCACTAGATAAATTACAAGAGGAATGCCTACTATCCAGTACATTTCTGTTTTCAACATTCTTTCTGAATTTTGAAAAAGGGAGAGGTCAAGGTTCCATGAGATGGCCATACAGTGACAATACAGTCTCTCACTTTTTCTATTTTCTCTGTCAAGTGAGGAATAAAGGCAAAAATCACAAAAACAAACACATATATGTTATTTCTACAGTTTAGGTCAGATACTCAATGCTTCATTGTTCCTTTCTTTTTGCCCATTATTTCATTTATGAAACATTGTCCAGGGATATTACATACCAACTCTATTCAGACTGAAGTGCTGTAGTGTGGTGCTTACATCAGCTATTAAGCCACTCCACATATTCTAGCCCTGAAAGTCCATTCAGCGTAACGTAGCCTCCTTTGAGATTCACACTTGAGATGATTAAGAATATCTGAATAACGTTGGCTAAGGTTTCATATTTTAAGTCTAATTTTCTTAATGTCAAATGTCAGTAAGTACAGTCTTTCTTGGATCCATCCACAAGGCATTTATGTTTAGTATCCTTTTCATGATTGAAAAACACAAATATTGCATATTCTCGATTGCCAGAGACATCAAACAGGACATTAAATGTGCCATCAAAAATTAAAAAACATGATTGGTGTCTATAGTTTCAGAGTTTTTATCAGCAACTTTATGGCTCTCCAAGATTAGTCAAACGAGATTTGTCCGGCCAGTGTAGTGGGTGCTCTATTTTTAAGTGATCATCAAAGGGGATGGCACTAACTAGGGCAAAACATAGCCTGCCAAGTAGTCATTAAATATGCCTGGGTTAAAAAAGCCCAGTGCACCCCATGTTTTCAAAAAGACAGGGCTTTGGTCAATGATTGTTAATGCTAGTTTGCAAAGATCACACAGAGGATAACTCTCAGTATACGCTGTTCTAGTGACACCTGCCGTGTCAGATGTCCTGGGGCAACTGTCTCCCAGCAACAGACTCGTGGCTTTTGGGGCTTTTACTTCAAGCTATTTAATAAAATAAACAATGCAAACTGCCTTGAAAACTTGTGATAGCTTCTAGTGTAATCAATGTAACCATTCAAATCAACTTTTAAATCAGTAAAGATGTCAGATACATCGGACACACATATTCAGTCCTGTTATTTCCTTATTAATAAAGTAAGGCATGTCACAATGTTGAAAGTATGTAAGTCACTTTGGATGAAAACGTTAAATAAAATGCAACGGAATGGAATGTAACAGAATAATCTGCAGTTTACCTCAAATAGTCAAATCCCCGAATGTATGATTACAAAATGGAGCCTTTCTTCATTGTACATTTTTCAATTTATCAGCACATTTTCTCACATGCACGGTACCCTTTACCATGGCTAAAAATAGGCGTCTAGTAAACAACGAGCAGATCAAATTAAAAAATAAATGTTTAACTAATTAAAATCTCCATTGACTGGGCCCTTTCAGGCCCCGGATGTGTTGACCTGACATGGCAATGCAGCCCTAATTCCATCACGCTGCTTTATTTATGTCACAAGTGCCACTAATAATACACATGAAAAGATCACAGCGTAGGAGTGCAATTTGTGAGTGGATTCCTGGGGAGTTCTGGAGGAAAACAGCTCAGAAGCTGTTAATTAGTTGTTGGTGAAATTCTACCGTTATTACACACAACCACAGAGAAGCCTGAACAGTTTGAGGGGTGCATTTTCTTATGGACTCACAACTTTAACCGAGTTACTATGCAGTTACAGTCACCAGGGCATGTGGCCAATTTAATTTGAGTACACCATCACCTTAAACATAACTGCATTAAACACGGACTGTATATAAAGTAATTGGCTCAGTAAAGAACTCATCCAAAAGGAGAACAGACCATAACACAATTTCACACTGCACTGGTGGGAAGGACACAAAAATACATTGTTTATCAGTAAGGCCGCAGCCAAACAGAGTCCTTCCTGTAGTGCATGTGATTTATTCAAATGACGACACTGTCTGAACCATACACCCTTTTAATTATTGCAAATATGTATCCGAACACCATGGGAAATGTGTACACATAAAAGTCAATGCTCTATTTTCTTCACTGTTGCCTTCCTCCTGTTGCAAAGTGGCTGCATGTGGTTACTGATAATAATCAAAACAAGTGTTAGGCTTTCTACAACAGGCATCGTTTTTTTAGAATGTTTCTCACAGTTTGAATATTTTTCATATTTTAATTTTGCAGCCGTCAATGTTTGTTATCTTGGCTGGATGTCAGCTCCTGCTTCAATGATAATGAATAATAATTATTCATTTTCAGATATCACAGTTCTTGAAACATTCACAGTGTTTCATGTTTGTTAGGCCAGGTTAATCTCCTTAGCTTATCAAATATTTACATTTTGGCGTACTAAAATATTTTATTTTGAAGGTTTTCTAACACTGATGGTTCTCATTCCTTATTTTCCCATTTGGATTTCGAGTGTATGATAATATTTTCCCTGCTGTCTTTGAATCATCTTAAGATAATTTTGCAGCAAGGTCCAACATATACTGTGGCTTTGTCCTGATATTTCTAGTGAACGTTATAAATAAGTTATTTTCTTATTCTTGGCGGTTTTCTACAATCCCTCCACCTGTCATGCATTTATTATATCCATCTCTGTCATTACCTCTCCCTGACTCCTCTACCCTTTACCCCTCTCTCCTCTGTCCCCCTCAGGATCGAGGTTTATTTTGCTGCAGGGGAGCCAGATGGACGCTTCAGACTGGTTGAACCCGGCCCAGATCTTGTTGTATTACCAACAGAACGCCAGTGGTCCCTGGGTCAACGAGCTGTGTGGACGCCGCCTCCTGGACCCCTGTGAGCACCAATGTGATCCTGAGACAGGTAAGCTGAGAACGCAACTTAAAGGTCACCTATTATGCAAAATCCACTTTTCCATGTCTTTGATACATCAACATGTGTCCCCTCTGTGTAAAGATATTCTGAAAGTTTCAGGAAAAAAGATTATCTCACTTTATGTCCTGATCCATTTATATTGTAACATGTCTGTAAATGAGCTGATCAGACTTTGGCCACTTTATGATGACATAACGATTTTTTTTTTCAGCTAAGTAACCTAGTACTTAAAAGCTACATTTACTGCTACTTCTGCAGTTTAACTGTTTTATCAGATGGGGGACTTTATTATAATTCTGCTAAAATGTTGTTTTAATGTATAACTGACCTGTACATCAGATTTAATATTCATTGGAAGACATAATTTTTATGTCTTCCAATGAATATTAAATCTGATGTATCTTTAGATACTTAAAGTCATCTGGTTGGCTGATAATGAGCAATATCGTCACAGGAGCATTAGCCACATTCACAAACCATGTCATTCTGCACACGGTTATTGGACAAAATAGCAATGGCCAGTATCCAGTAGAGAAAAGTGGTAAGATACAGAAGGTGTTGTGCTAACAAAGATTGTACGACGAAAATGTGAAACTTATTATTTGCATAACAAACTAACACTTATTGGCATACACGTGAAATTGCACTTGTCCCTTATTCTTCAAGAAAATACAGTTGATCACTTAAGAGACAGCTTGTTCATAGCATTATATAACATTATTTTCAAATTGTTTACGACTTGCCAACTTGCCGTAATAGGAGGCACAGAGGTTCAAGGTATTGTCATACTGAGTTCCAGTCCTGCAGAAGGTCTCCAGAATGTGCACTGTTTATCACCCATTGTGTTTTATCACTCATTGTGGCTGTTTGAAGGAGCCTCTTTCATTGTTTACTGGTGTGGCCAAGACTAGGGTCTATCGAACTGCAGGCCTGAAATGGAAAATAGATTGCCTGGAGCACTCTTTCTGACTTTCCCATAGTCATTTGATCAATCAAATCATTCAATACAATTGGCTGATCAAATGACAATTGATCCAATAGACCAATGAAATGAATTGGTCAAACTGGCTAATCGAAGGACTTGATTTAATTAGCCAATTAAAATACTCTGTACAACAGATCAATCAAATGACTCGATACAAATAATGGGAAAACGATGGGACCAAATTGAACAACTTGATATAAAGGGCCATACATTTATATTAATGCACATAGTTTTTTCTTCAGCTTTTATTTGTCATCCTTTGTGAAAGCTTTAATTGTTTTTTTATTTATTGAATTGTTATTGGCCCTTATTGAAGTGCATACACAATGATTATCATAACATCTGCAGTTATCTATCAATAATCTATTTCACTCTGTTTATAGTTTGTTTTGCACAATAAAAAAGTGTGTTTGTGTTACGGCCACAGTCTCTACTCAGCAGTAGTGGCTCGCGCTGAGACCCGCAACATGAAAAATACACGCAAAAACCAGTACTTAGTAACAAACATTTATCATTATTATTATTATGCCATCTGCTTACAAAAGCCAAACTATAAATGAAAAAGGTCTGGAGGACTGGCCAATAGGAACAAAAGGAAGGATGGTGCCCGAGCCAGCCACACTTGGGGCCGTAGGACGCAGAGCTCCCCCCCCAGAACCAAAAGTCAGGCGTAAACCCTATGGAAACAAAGAAAGCTGCGAAAACTGGACTACCAGGTCCTCCAGGCTAAATATAAACACTTCTACAAGACACATACGATACGATACCATAATACTTTATTGGTCAGATCAAGTCTGAAATTTGACTTGCGTCACAGCATCTCCATGTCCAACATCAACAGACAAGTATCCAGACACAATACATGAAACACAAACAACAAACATTTAACATAACAGCACAATCAGTGAGAGAAAACATGCTCAAAGAAAATGATAGCTCAAGCCCCACTATACCAAAAAGGTTCTTTTAAAGGAGAGTGTTTCCCAGCACCAGAAAAGGCGAGACATCCTTTTCCTCCAGCTTCTCTTTATATATCCGCGACTGAGTGGAATTGGGAACACCTGGGCAGAGGCGGAGCCAGAGGCAGACCAGGTGCACCTGCGCAACAGGGAGAGAGAAAGAAAACAAGGAGGGGAGCACGCAACAGTTTGAGTAGCATTATAA
This sequence comes from Notothenia rossii, assembly GCF_949606895.1. Lineage (NCBI taxonomy): Eukaryota > Metazoa > Chordata > Actinopteri > Perciformes > Nototheniidae > Notothenia > Notothenia rossii. The sequence continues at coordinate 58,362,721 of NC_136907.1, read as the reverse complement.
TACAGACGAATGAGCAATGGGTTGGAGGGAATAGTCGATGTTCTGTAATCTTGATGGCTTGACAGAAATGACTGATGGATTATGCTCGAGGTGTGTTGAAAAGCAGCTTGTCAATAACTTTGGATTGATGTGGCATTATATAAATGTTTCTTTGTGACCTAAAAAATGCAGATGAAAAGCAAATCTAGCTCAGCACAATATTCTATGTGGGGCCGTTCAGGCCGTAATTCATACTGGTCCTCAAACATATACAGTACATTCTCCTTTTACATACACATATTTTCACTCTTACACACATACATTCTCCTTTTACATACATATATTTTGACTCTCATATACATATATATTTACACTCACACATTCATACATTTCGCTCTCATGTTATCATATATCAATGCACACATTCATAAATGTTTCACTCATAGATTTATACATTTTGCTCTCGTGCACATTCAATCAATACATTATACATTTAATATTATAAATAATATATGCATGTCTGAAGACTATATGTATGCAAGAGAAGAATGCATGTATGTGTGAGAGAAAGTATAGTGGAAACGGAAGGAGTATAGTTGAAACGGAAGGCAGGTCATTATCGCGCTGTGATTGGTTCAGGAGGTCGAGCTCGGTCTCAGGATCATGGACAGACCATGTATGTCCATGGTCAGACCATGGTCAGACCATGGACATTAACCATGGACATACGTGATCTGTCCGTGATATTGTCCATGGTTGACCATGGTCTGACCATGGACGTTAAATGGCACCATGGATGAATCATGGAAACCCACGGCCAAGTGAAACATGGACAGACCACGGTAATTCATGGACATCAAAGACGTGGTTAGCCGTGGTCTGTCCATGGTATAGTTAACCGTGGTTTTCCGTGATTGATCTGTGGTGCCATTTAATGTCCGTGGTCTGACCATGGACAACCATGGTCTTATCGAGGCTTGCAATAGTATGGCCGTGGATGTCCATGGAGAGACCATGGTCATCCATGGTCTGACCATGGACTTCGATGGTCAGACCATGGACATCCATGGTCAGACCATGGTGCCATTTAACGTCCATGGACAATATTATGGTCAATGGTCAGACCATGGATATCCATGGTCTGACCATGGATATCCATGGTCTGACCATGGGTGTTCCACCCCTGAAGTTATAGAAAGCTTACCAATTTGGTCAATTGTTACCAAAGTTGTATATAACAAGACTTACCATAATGTCCACATAATGCTCCAGGGGGGGAGGGGGGGCTACAGACAGGACCAATTTAACTTGCATCTAAAGTCTACAGATATAAATGTGCTAAGATTGCATTTCAAAATGTTTATTAATATCTTATCATGACACTCTTGTACAAGAAATACTACACAGGATGTTTTTTAACGAATCTCAGAGAACAGACAGTGGTACAAAACTTAATTCACACAATTAAATGAAAGGTTTGTCAATCCATGGGAACATTTTACAGTATTTATAACATTTAAGTAGAATCCTTGTCTGCTTTACCACAAACGATACATAACCAGTTCCCTTACTTACATATGACTTTGTATGAAGAAATATGTGTGCCAGATATATGTTCACCATAACAACATACATTTTCTTCCCAAATGTACACTTAAGTCAGTTTTCACACTTTTTTTAAGCCTTTTTGCACATGGTGCACCTTCTCCACCATATCCTTGTCTTTCATTTCGGGAAAGCGTCCCCGCATCAAGTCCTTGTATACCAGGAACTTATCTTCCGGAAATTGTGGCTTTGGTGGAGTCATCCGGTTGGGAGCTTTCCCGGACACACTGTGGCTGAGGAGATCGTCTTTGGAGAACAACTGTGTCAGCAGCCGTCTGGCTGCTTTGAAGGTGCTCGTCTCCAAGACGACAGTTGCACGCAGCTCCTCAATGGTGTTGCCATTGTACCGTGGCTCACAAACTGCCACACGCCCCTCGCGGTTCTTTTCCAGTTCGCGAACTCTTCTCTTGAGTTTCCTTATACTCTCCTGTGATTCCGCAAACTGACCTTGCAGCTCGTACAGGTTCTTGGCTAGTCTGAAAAAGAAAGATTGCTTAAAAATATAATGCCGAAGTAAAAACAATACAGACGGAACAAAAATTACATCTACCACAGTCTTCAAATATATAATTTGCTGCCATATCAGACAATGTGTAAACACTATTTTGGAGTCATATAATATTAACCACATTATTTTCCTTCCCAGCAAACAGTATATTATAAAAAGGGAACATCTGTATCTGTTAACAATATAAAAAAATATATATATATAAATATATATAACATATATAATAATATATATAATTAATATATATAATTAAAATAACTTACTGGGCAACATTGATATCCTTTCCAGCTGCAAAGGGAGATCTGTAAAAACAAATACCCAAAAACTAGAACCTAAAAGGTAATGTGTGAAGTTGAAGCAGTATACAAAAAGGTTTACCATGTTCACCTGGTATCAATATTCATTCCATCTTAAAATAATGAATAAACAGATTTTAAACAACATTTTGCTGATTGTCTTCTACACGTCTCTGGCTGCAGTCAATTGGAACTGCGCAAGTAATTTACCTTTTCAATTTATGACTGATATTTCCAAGTCGACTCCAATGAAGTCCAGTGATGTTCAACACTAGACCTTTGAAGGTATGTGTGAAATTTATCAAGTTCAGTCTGCATATTTGTGCATGCTTTTATCAGCAGATAAACTTCCTAATAGATCTTTTCACAATGATAGTGTGCTACATTTTGTTCTCATTTACACACATATACATATACATATACGTATATGTATATAATATTAATATTACCTGTGCTTCTTTTTGGTGATCGTTGGAGATGGCGACCCCAGTTCCAGTCTCCTGTGAGCAGAGGGGGAGGCTGTGCCATGCTGTGGAGGTGAGCGACTGCATCTGGGTGCAGCCTTTTGAGGCGACTGGCTGTGGCTGCGTGCTGACGGTGCAGCCTTTCTGGGCGATGACCGGTTGCAGCGAGGTATTGTGTTCCTCTGAGGCGATGGGCTGTGACTGTATCTAAAACCTAAACCCTCTAAAGATCATATCAACCCTCCCGACTTGAAATGATCAATTTATTAATATGAATCTGAAATAAATGCAACTGGAAAAAAACGGCCGCCATCTTGTGAAATTATCTATTTATTTAAATATTAAAAACTTATTTTTCTTCAAATGGATCATATTTCTGGTCTCTGATATGTTAATAATCAAATGTACTCACCCTCAACGTTGAAAGATCAGTATTTCAATGTGGATGTCAAAGGTTTTTAGCAGTCTTCTCTCAACTGCCGTCCTATGTAAACGCTAGACAGGAAGTGGCTGTTCCGCCACCCGGAAGTGACGCCAAAAACGGCGGAATTAAAGGTAACATGACCATTAGCACTCATAGTGGTTACTCCATGAACTGCAAGCAAATTATAATATACCAAATGTCCGTAAAGACAGTGTATTTAAATTAAAAAATATATAAATCCGTTTTTTAGATTTTTAAAAAATATATATTTTATTTTTTAACTCATTCCACCCTAAATGTATTTATCTATATAAGAGTAAGAGTAAAGTTAGAGTGGTATATATTAAAGTAAATAAATAAAGAAGTATTCTAAAGATCAAACCGTGAACATTAAAAAACTTCTGGTACAGGTTACACTTCTTTTGTGTTTTTAAAAAATTCTAATATTTAAAGAGTGAATATAAGCGGACATTTAAACGCCATCACTCAGTAGAATTGGTCAGTTGACCTCTTCTACTTTTAGTCTAACCACAAAGTTTCGCGGTCCGACTAAGGTTTTAAGTGTAAATCTATTAAATGATTATGTTATTTTTGAAGTATAAGTAAGGAGGTTCTAAAAGGATTTAATATAAGATATATCTTAATATAAGATATATCTGGCACACTTAATTATATTTGTTCATATTGAAGTAAGGGAACTGGTTCTGTCTTGTTTTTGGTAAAGCAGACAAGGATTCTACTTGGGAGTCCAATATTGTAAAATGTTTCCATGTATTGACAAAATTGTAACCTTTCATGTAATTGTGTGAATTAAGTTTTGTACCACTGTCTGTTCTCTGACATTCTTATTGTATTCATATGAAATTGGCACTGTTGTTTACATTTTCAATGTCAGTCTACCAGGTAAATAGAGCACATGTCCAAAAAAAATTCCTAAATATGTAGTGCGTGCCAAACCCTAATTTTCATGTTGGCAGGGGTATTGCTAATGTCATATTTGCAAACAATTTATTATTTCTGCTGACGAACATGTAGGTCACATATTTAATGTTATTTGATCAGACATTACATTTATCTGTACATTCTGAAATAAATTAAATGTGTCTATTATAAATACTGTATGTTGTGCCTTCATATTTTTCATAAATCCCCAGTTCAGCCCTGTGTAACTCACTACTCCAGGACAAACAAAAAGAGTCAGAACTGAGAAAAAAAGATTGGCACCAATATCTTTGATCTGCATTCAACATTGAGACCACAGAAGAACATGATCATTTCATGGTTAGAAATATCAGAATTCTATCCATGTTTTACCATGTTTCATGACCACAGAAAAGCATGAATATTTCATGGATAAAAATATCAGTGATTGTCCATGTTTCACCGTGTTGCATGACCATGGAAAATCATGGATATTTCATGGATGGAAATAATATAGGATTTGTCCATGTTTGTCCATGTTTCATGACCATGGAAAATCATGGTCAATTCATTGCCAGACAAGTGAACATGTTTTTCCATGTTTCATGACCATGGACAATCATGGTCAGTTCACGGCCAGGCGGGTAGTACGTGTTCTGTCCATGTTTCATGACCATGGACAAACCACGGACAAACATACCATGGACACCCACCATGGACAGATCACGGATGTCCATGGATGACCATGGTCATCCATGAGTTTTCCGTGAAACATGGATGACACGAGACCAAGGTGGGCGGGCTCATGTTCAGAACTTCGGATTCAAATCAACATGATGGAGGGAGATGAATCCGTGTATCTACGGAATATTTGTTTTTCTTTATTAAACAAGTAAACGGAAGAGCGTCTGAGAGGCGTTTTTGCCCTTTTGCTTTTTACCTTACTAAATGGTCTAATGGTCATTGGAGAAAAGAAAGTGAAAATGAATGTTATAAAGGGCTGTAAATATAATAAGCCTATGTCTAAAATGGTCAACATTGTTAGGAGATTTAAACTATACAGCGATTCTGCACTGCGGTCACCTCAGCCGTTTGTTTTTTCAAATCAGCAGCTCTTCAATTTTCTTCCTGCTATATTTGATGAGTGATACAAATATTTCTTACCACAACCTCTTAAGGGGCCGAAATCGCGTAATTTGCAGGAAACAACGTCTGAGGAACCTTAATATTTAATAAACTATGAATATTTTATATCCATATAACGGGTAAAAACTCATTTAACTGATCTTTTTCATTTAAAAAAATCATAAAGACACAGAATCTAACGGTGCCCACCTCAACACTGAAAGATACAAACTCGGGACGTTATCAACAAAAACGTACATCAAAACATGTGGCGCTAGGTAGCCTACAACGCTAACATGGCTTACCTTGGTTTTGTGTGGTCAAAACTGGTCTTCAATGGCATTAAAACGATAACAATGATGCTGTAGTATAGGTTAATATCCAATGTGGCTGTGTCCCCTTTCAAATGTTCTGATAATCGATAAGCAATAAAACTGCAATTCCGTTTTCAAACATCAGAGTAGGCCATTCCTACGCTCTGTAGCAAGATTGAATGCGCGAAGAAGGCATTTTTTTTTTAAACATGAGTGTGTGTGGGACGATTTCCCTTCGATTCTATTGGCTCTAACGGTCAGAATGAGATGTCACATGTCAAAATCGAAGAAGGGGAGCCAGAGATAAGGAAAATCCACCCAAATGGCACCAGAAGAGTTTTTTTTTGCTAAATCTGTCTAAAAAGGTCAAATATCACTTGTTTTGCATCAATCTTGATACAGGGTATACTATATGTTGTACTTTGGATTCCTAAAGCTTTTAGTCTACTAACGCATCATCCAAGGTTAGTTTTCAATATGAGTACAAAATATGTTTTGGACGGACACTATAATTTACAGTTTTTTTACCATGTTCAATCTGAATTTTCTTTAAAATAAAAAAAACATCTATATAGATTCTGACTTTTCTCACAGGTTTATCATTACTTTGAGAAAAAAGATTATTAATTTAACCTTTTGAGAAGGGAAGATATGGTCATTTGTTCTGGGAATGTCATTTTCGAGCCTGAAACCTGAAAAACAGGCTTGGGGCTTAATAAAACTGACACTGTTGGACTCAGTACTAGTTGACTGCTACCAGAAAGGAACAAACTAGCGGATGAGAAATAATCATATATTAAAAGACAGCAGCATCATAACAGGCCAACCAGCAGTGGCGGACAGGCCATCGGGACGTTCGGGACGAATCCCGATGGGCCGGTACCGAAGTGGGCCGGTCGGACAATTCACAATTCAAAACCCTCCTGCTCACATTCAAAGCCCTCCACAACCTGGCCCCCACCTATCTGGCTGACCTCCTACACCCCCTCTCGCTCCCTCCGCTCCTCCTCTGCTGGCCTGCTAACTGTCCCCCCCACGCCTAGTCACGATGAGGGATCAGGCTTTCAGCTGCTCCCAAACTATGGAACTCTCTCCCCCTTCCCATCCGACAGTCTGACACAATCACCACGTGCATCCTGAAAACCCACCTGCTCAGATCAGCCTACTCACTGTAGTGAGTACATGTCTCCTGTTTCCCAACATGTTCTCTGTTACAGTCGTTTTGTACCATAAACCTTTCCTTAGCATATTTTATGAATTGTCAGGTGTCCTTGGGTGCTTTGAAAGGCCTCTAATAGAATGATCATTATTATTATTATTATTTTATTATTATTATTATTATTATTATTATCTGAAACGGTGAAATAACTTTAAAAACTTTTTCCAGTCACTTGCCCCATGCATTCAGCGACAGCAGGCCATTCACTTTGATGTTATCCCGTTATGAAATGTCATCATTTCAACAATAAATAAATGCTACATAAACGTTATCTTGCACATTTTATCGAACCATCTCCGTTTCTAACATTCAATATATTTTAAAAGAGATGTCAACGTAACGCTGTTACATGTATTCCGTTACAACCCAACCCTGATTATACGTAGGCCTACTATGGAGGGGACTTTGACAGAGGATTACTCAAAAAGTACACAGTAAAAGTACTTCATATTATTTCTGGTAGCAGTCAACTAGTACTACTGAGTCCAACAGTGTCAGTTTTATTAAGAACTTGTGTTAAAAAAATATTTGTATCACTCAAATATAGCAGGAAAAAAAATGAAGAGCTGCTGATTTGAAAAAACAAACTCGAGAGGCGGCTGAGTGACCGCAGTGCAGAATCGCTGTATAGTTTACATCTCCTAACAATGTTGTCCATTTTAGAAACAGGCTTATTATATTTACAGCCCTTAATAACTTTCCTTTTCTGGGCTCAATGTGTGTCTTGGCCGTTTTCGTTGTGATCGCTAAATTCATCTCGTTTCCCCTTGATTATAATATTATCACAGTTCCAAGCAAACGAGTGATTTTGTTTTGAAATCACTTCTGTGAGTTTCGCCCCCCCCACCCCCACCCCCCCCCCCCGCTCCAATGACCATTAGACCATTTAGTAAGGTAAAAGCAAAAAGCAAAAACGCATCTCAGACGCTCTTCCATTTACTTGTTTGATAAAGAAGAAAAAAAATGGCCCGAAGATAAACAGATTCATCTCTCTCCATCATGTTGATTTGAATCCGAAGTTCTGAACATGAGCCCGCCCTGCTCGACCTTCTGAGCCAATCTCAGCGTGATAACGACCTGCCTTCCGTTTATATGAGAGCAAAATGTATGAATGTGTGAG